>NC_072455.1:4407958-4707958 GCF_027596085.1 Anoplopoma fimbria | reverse complement strand
TGAAACGATAGAAACGTTTAATTTTACAGATAAAAACAAACGTGACCATTTAAAATAAGTTAAGATAATCCTTTATTAGTCCCGCATCGGGGAAATTTGCAGGATTTGCAGGATCACAGCAGCAGAGAAGATAGTGCAAACAAGAGACATATTAAAATAAAACAAGATCAAAACAAGCATGTCAGTAGGTAAGTAATAGCAAAGTAAAGAATATTAAATAAATAAAAAAAGTAAAAAATCCACAATAACTAAAATATTATATATACAGACGGAAGAATTATTGTATTGCACAGTGGATTTCACCGATTTTTGAAGTTAGCCCTTTTAGAAAATGCATGAACTTACTTTGCTTCGATCCATAGAAGTTTTTATCTGCTCCATTTTTGTCGATCTGGCACGAATCATCTGTTTAATGCTGGTCTTCGTGTCCCTCAAAGAAGTCTGCAAAAGGTCAAAAATGTTTAATTTAAGTGTAAATTGTTTTGTCATGTGCTGCACAGAAAAATCAGCTGAGAGAAAAAAGGTTTAAAGCCTTCTAATTTAATATATTAGTTGATTTAGTTACTTTTTCTCACTTAAGAAATTCAAAATACAGAAAAGTATTTCTACGTACAAGAGAAAATCAAGTAAAATGAATTAAAAAGTATATGTAATCGGCAGAGTTTAAAGGCAGATGACCCCTAAAAGAACAGTTCTCTCACCTTGACCCTCTTCCTCTCCTCCTCAATGGGCACTAAGTTGTGCCGTTTATGTTCCCTCTCTGTGCATTTCACACAAACAGGCTTCTGGTCGCTCTTGCAGAACATAGTCAGCGGCTTCTTGTGTTTTCTGCAGAGATGACTGGCGATGAAACTGTCCGAATCCATCAGCTGGTGTGTCTGCAGGGCTGCTTCCCTCAGGTGTGGTGCGAGGTGAAATTCACAATATGATTCCAAGCACGTCAGACACGACTTGACCGACGGTGATTTGTCTCCGCAGCAGATGTCACAGGGAACTTCGTCAGCCTCCAAAAGTTGGGGTTGGGACTCCATTTGAGACCTTTTGATTATAATACAATTCTGTTAAATCTCAATTATATTGAAACTTTTTCAATATGGCTTGCTTAAAAAAATGTGAGAGAGGTAGTGTTCAATAACAAACCTTTTAAAGAGTTCAATGATTTCAGCATATCCCACGTTGATCCTGAGCTGTGGGCGTTGTCTGAATGTCTCTTTGCACAGCGGACACTCAGGCTCTGTCTTTGTATCCCAGAAGCCCTCGATGCAGTCCAGGCAAAAGTTGTGACCACATGCGAGGGATGTTGGGTCGGTGAAGATGTCCTGACAGATGCAGCACTTGAACTGATCATCCAACGGCAGCGCAAGGGCCATGTTTGCAACTGGAAAAATAACACATCAAAAGTGTCAAAGAAAACCAATTCACATTACTTTCACAATCAGAAAACACCTGTAAAAACTGAATATTTATAATTATACAGTATTTATATTGTAGTTGCCAGTAAATCTAAAGCCATGAAACCTCTTCCATTCAGCTATTTCTTAATTCTTTCAAATCATCAATGCCATTAATATATTTACTTATTCATCAAACTGTAAAATGCATTTTAAATGAAATATTTTTTTTGTCTTAGACTCATATCAATATCGACTTACCCTTTTGGGATGTCATGCTGAGTGTTATGATCGTCCTTCATCAGGCGCAGATGTTAAATACTCACAGACAAGACACTCCTTGTTCGCTGGGGGTTTAGTCATACCTGTGTTAACTGTTAAGCTCCTCCCTGCGTGTTTACTTTATTTTGTTACACACAATTCGACCCTGAAGTCGAGTAGACAGAATCGTGCAGGAATTTAATGGTGAAGGCGAACCAAATCGTACTGAAACGTTTCATTCACATGCTAAAACACATTATCCCATTATTTGAGCAGCAGCGACGTGATAATACATAGTTCAGGACAAATAAATATGTTTGTATTTCTGTGTAACAAAAATACAATTATAAATGAATATTATGAAAATAATAAAAATGAAGTATGTTCAATTATTGTAACTGTTTCGAGACCAACAAGATGTAACTGATGATTCAGGACAAAACTGTTGTTTAATATGCATAAAGGTCTTGAAAGCGTGAAAGCAAACAGTAAAATAGTGGGCCAACCAGTTCAACAATGAGCTGGAGCTCAGCAATGTGAATCACAGATATACTACACTTAACTACCTCTTCAAAGCAAATAACGTAGTTGTGGTATTTGATGAGTTAAAATGACGTTCTGCCACCATGGAAACAGTTTAACGTGACGTTTCAGCTGCAAAAGCTGTAAAATATCACAATAACTCAACAACACTTTTAAACACAACACCGCCCTGCTGGTTGAAAGTCCTGTGTTTGTTTAACCCATCCACCACCGCCCACCATAAGCAGTCTTTCTCACTGTTTATAACTTTGAGTGTGCATAATCACATAGATTTATTTATTTTTAAGATGCCACAACCATGTAATGCGCCTGTTAAGAGGTCGTGGTCATTTGACATATTTCTGAGAGATCAGACTGAACTTGCTTTGAAGCTCCAAAAAGCCGAGATGCAGGAGCCAATTCTCTGTAGGTTAATCGCTACAAGTGACCCATTTACATTTTCATTTTGTACATTGTAAATATAAAAAATACTGATTATAAGCTCTTTAAGTACGATAGTAAATGTACTTAGTTGCATTTTACCACTGAGACTCTCATATTTCATTAAAAGCAGTTTTATAGTTGAGTTTTTTTTAAGTAAACACACCAACACCCACACATATACACACGTTTACTTCGGTAAACTTACAGGACTGAGGTCATTACTTAGACAAACTCATTTCCCGTAAGTTTGCCAAAGCTCTAACCATAACCACTAATTGATTAACCCTAAATCCACACCTTAACCACTTATCTAATCTAAAATCATGTTTTCCATATGGGGGACATTGTTTTTATTTACCCTGATTGTACAAGATGTCCCTGATTTATTGGTCTTCAGTCTAAAATATGTCTCTGAAAGTAGCATTAATTAACAAATGCATCATAAAACGCTAGACAGGCATATTAATTACCTGTTGCCAAGAATCTTATTGTAGTCATGCTCACATGTACACACCTCTGCTGCAAGCGACGTAGTAGAAGAATAGACTATGTGTCATCTACACCAACATCCACACACGTACACACACACACACACACACACACACACACACACACACACACACACACACACACACACACACACACACACACACACACACACACACACACACACACAGTTCAAATTCTGTCACTTTGGAGGACATTGCATACATTCATTTTCTGTAGAATTACCTTAAATCTAACCGTAACTGCTACATGTCTAATCCTAACCCTTACCCTAATCTTAACCCTAACCCTAACCTAAAGTTATCCTAGCCTAAAACCAAGTCTTAACCCTAAAACATAATGATTTAGGTCATGGGTTTTGCATTTTATTCCCAAAAGGAAGGTGAGTCCCCACAATATGAATGTGTAACCACAACATGAGTAATTCACGGCCACACACTCACACACACATATTTACTTAGGTATGCTTTTGGGAGAGCTACCTTGTGATTGACAAGTCTCTACTTAATCAGAGCGGTATACTACTCCGCAGCCAAACCTTGAGAAAGACATTTTCAAAGCGCTGCTGCCTTACAAAATGTTCTTGTGATCGGAAAACCTTTTATTTTCTCTCAGTCTCCTGACGTGCTCAAAGAAGAAGAAAAACCTGAATC
Organism: Anoplopoma fimbria; assembly: GCF_027596085.1. Lineage (NCBI taxonomy): Eukaryota > Metazoa > Chordata > Actinopteri > Perciformes > Anoplopomatidae > Anoplopoma > Anoplopoma fimbria. The sequence goes on along the minus strand of NC_072455.1, from coordinate 4,704,180 downwards.
AGTCTGCACATGCGACAGCCGCCCCAGGAAATAGTACGAGTGGTGAATGAAGTGATGGCTCATCCAAACAACATGAGCTCATGTCTGATTCATCGTGTTGAAAGTAACATATTCTCAATTAAGATACTGTGCTCTGTTGTCTTCTTCAAAACAGCATGATGTTCATTTAGTCATTTTTTTGTAATTTTATTATGGTCTATTTAGATTCAAATAGACCATAAAGCAGGGTATGCTTTAGGGTGGGCTTACTGTGATTGACGGGTAACTGCTGCTACCAGAGCCACCAGAGCCATATTCGGCGTCTCTACGTTACTCCTCCGCACTCCAATTATGGTTACTTCTGATAATTGGTTTCAAAAAGTCAATATGGCGATGGCCGTGATCAAAGATGGCGACGGCCAAAACGCCGATCTCGAAGCTTCAAAACGGCAGTCCACAAAACAATGGGTTGCGCCACGATGACTACGTCTACTTCTTATATACAAAACCTGGAGCAAACCCAAACAGATGCATCATGTTTTTTAAAAACTTCATCCTCAAACAACAAAACTTTAAAAATTTATTTTTTTCAACACCTGCTTTGGACAAAAAGAAACAAGGTTATAAAAATATATATATAATAATGTAATATATATATCATATTTATATGCATAGTATAAACTATTGATAGGATGATTTTTATGACAAAAAGAGGTCGTATATTTTTCTACAAATCTCTTTATAAGTTTGTGTCACTTTTTCACATAGTGTGATCTGCCTTAATGCGTTAGTTCAACAGGGTAGTTTGACTAAGGCCAGAAAGCTAGAACATCATATAGTGTTGATGCCATGATATAAATAACTCTTATGTGTGTACATTGGCTACTTAAACTCTGTGGCGGCTTGGCTGTTTTCTGAAACGTCTACCATGTCTTACGTGTTGTGCATAAATATGCTTTAAAAGAAAAATCAGGATTGTTGCCTTAAATGTCTCTTTTTCATCCGATTGAATATCAAGAACTTCCCTCTATTTAGGTAATTTATATATTACAAAATAATCCAAACAATTCGTAATGACTGTAGGCAGTGTATGAGAGAAAGAAGATCTGCAGCATGGATGTAGCAGTGTAAAAATAAAATAAAATAAAGTAAAAGTCAGTGTGAGTGGGTAGAGGAAATTAAGTTATTAAGTAGACCATTATCTACTCCTATTTGACAGATATATGGTTGTTAAGTCTCTGTTAAAGCTCACACACACACACACACACACACACACACACACACACACACACACACACACACACACACACACACACACACACACACACACACACACACAAAGACTGCACTGAAACCTAAGAAGTACTATTTGCTAACACACGTACGAAAACTTCCAAAACAAAACATTATTGCACAAATGCTTTGTTTTCATGTTCAAGCAGCGAGACTATTTTTGTGTCAGCCTCTCAAAGTGTCAGGACGGTATGTCTCCACTAGATTCTTTTCTTGACAATGGGTTTGTAAAACAGACCTTGGTACAAAGTGTTGCATGTCAAAGCTTACCAGATACACTATTGTGAAATGCAAAGAGATTCCTTTTACCTAGTCTGAGCTGTACATTCCGAGAGCTAGATTCCAATCTAGAGTACAGTGCGTCCTCTAAGGTTAGGGCACATCCGCCTTACACTTCACTAGCAAGGACCATGTCACAATGATGATTATTAAGTGATTATATTATAAGAGGAATCTTTTGAAAAATCCAAACAAGTAATGGCAGTGAAGGAGAGGATGAGGGTGGAGGTCATGCCATCAGGCTAGTCTGGGTGTCTGACGTAGGTGGCAGGGGAGAATGTATTGAAGAACCCTATGGGGGTGCAGGCCCTGAGGTTTTTCCTTTTTGCAAGTAGGATTCCCAGTTATGAAAAGATTACGATAAGGGTGGAAAGTTGGAGTTACAAAGTATGTACTGTTTGGGATAGTTCTTTGTCACAACCATAGACTGTTTATAAGAAAGGGACTTAGTTATTGTGAGGTCACCCATTGCTTTGTAGACTGCCGGTTTGAAGCCTCCAGTTCGGCGAGTTGGCCATCGCCATCGTGTTTTTTTTTTGGAGGTGACCATATTTGGACGGAAGAGGAGTGACGTAGAAGCGCTGTATATTGCTCTGGTAGTAAGCTCTATTGTCATAATTTTGTAAAAAAACATCACATTGTATTGAAGAAGACTTGAAACTAGCGATTGAGGTAATAAATCAAGCAAGAATTAGGGTCATTTTCCCATAGATTTCTATTCAATCAGTTCTACTTCTTTTTGCAACGAGAGGATTGTTGGTTTCAGTTGTGGTTTCGGACAGAATTATAGAAAACCCCCAGCCTAACCCTTTGAACTTACTGTTTTTGTTGATTTCTGGTTGGTGATGTCACCATTAGCATTTTTTTGCTAAAAACTGTTGTTGAGTGTGTCTGAGAACAAGCAAGGGATTCTTTGATGTACAAAAAGGGAGTGGTTTGATACTGCAAGCTACACTTTGGATTAAAAAAGTTTGGCTTAAAATGAGCATTGTCTTTACATTATTTAAATCACAGACGTAAATTTAAATAAGACAACTTTGACTTGTTTGTTTTCAGGGCATAAACAGCCATCTCCTTGGTGAATGTCCCGTGTTTGTTATACCTATTTGTTATACCTGTTTCCCTTTGAGACAATGAGAAAGGTTTCCAAGGAACAATTTGGTCCGACATGCCCTCAGTTAACTATGCACCTCTTCTTGTCTTTTGTATGTGCTATTTTGGTGCTGTTGAAAACACATGTGCACATAACCACAATAATATAACCTTTTTTTCACATAGTTGCTGAGTTTTCCTCATTTATTTTGGTGTAAAGTCTCACAAATTAGATATCTAAATGCAGATTCTTATTGATGGGAGCCATCTCACTATTCACGTGTTTTCAAACACATTTAAATACAGGCTGTTTGGAAACAGAAAAAATATATTTTTCTGACAAAACAAAATTGTATATGCTTGATTGAGATGTTTTTTGCCGTTGTCCAAATCAAAACCTTCCCAATGAAACAAATTCTTGAAGACATCTCTCCATTTTCGTATCATATATTGTGGCATCCCGCCCCTTAAACCTCGGCCCGGACGGGCCCGAGGGTTCGTGTTGGATGGCATATACCACCGCCATCCACTAGCCGGCGACAAAGAGCCTCCCCTAGGGCTCGCTAATGGACGAGAGTGCGAACAGCTGGCGGTGGAGAGGACGAGACCCGGAAGCCACGATATAAGGAGCCGGCATGCGGCAACCAGGGGCAGAAGAGGAGCGACAGCGACCTGGAGAGGACAGCCGACCCAGCGCGCCATTTAGAGGCTCACGGAGACCCTAAAGTCGTGTGCACAAGTTATTCTGTTTTTGTGAAACATTAAATGCCGAGTGAGGCTTCACCTGTACGTGACTAAGCGATTTATTCCGGGATTCTGACCCACGGGGGAACGGGATCCCACATATGGTGGAGAGTACAAGCCTAAGAAGAACCCACTACGAACCCCCGGTAAGACGAACTACCCAACCGGAATGCAGAACCCGGATGGAGCCGCGGCGGCGGCTGCGGCTACACAGCGGGAGACGGCGGAGAACTAAAGCTGTGTTACGGCTCACGCAACACGCAGTCCGGGACGCCCCGACCGCCGCCCCGACCAGCCGACTCACCAAGCTCGGGCCCGACGATGACGTGGAGGCGTATCTCGAGACCTTTGAGCGGACCGCCCAGAGGGAGAACTGGCCAGTGGAGCAGTGGGCCCACATCGTGGCTCCCTTTCTCACCGGTCCTGCCCAGCAGGCGAGCCAAGATCTGTCAGCGGAGGCCGCCAGGCAGTACCCCGCCCTCAAACAGGCAATCCTGGCGTACTACGGACATAACCTCGCGGCCCGCGCGCAACGTATCCACGACTGGCGTTTCGACGCCCGGGCGCGGTGCGGACGCAGATTGCACAACTCGGTCGGTTGGTGAAGAGGTGGCTAACCTCCGGAGAAGGACCCAGCCCTATAGATAGGGTAATTATAGACCACTCCATACGCCAGCTACCGCCGGATGCCTGCAGGGTACTGGCCCACCACCACCCCGTCACCATAGATGACCTGGTCAGGCAGCTGGAGAATTGGCAGGTGGCCCAGCGGCTGAGCAACCGGACCTATACCACCCCACGACCCGCCGAGACCCGCTGAGACCGACGGGGACCCACGACCGGGGCTCCCGCAGCTGCACCGGTCCCACCGCTCGTAACCCCGGAGAGTCGCGAATGGAGACGCTGTTACGAGTGTGATCAGCCCGGCCATATAGCGCGCTACTGCCCTGGAAAGCAGGACGTGTCAATGCCGTCGGCCTACGCGGACTGGGGGGACCGGCCCTGCATGCTGGCCACCTGCTGGACACAGACGGCGCCCCCAGAGCCCGACCATACCGGCAAGGGTGATGAACCTAGACACGCAGGCCATATTGGACACCGGCAGCGTGGTCACCCTCCTCCGCCCCGACTTGGCGGGAGGGAGGGGAGGGGGATCCCATGGACGTGGCCTGCGTGCATGGGGATATACGGACCTATAAAACATGCCATGTGGTCGTACGTACACCACATGGTGTGTTTACAGCACGGGCGGGGATTGTACCCCACCTCCCGGTTCCGCTCTTAATTGGGAGGGACTGCCCAATATTTAACCGGCTGTGGGACCCAACGCGAGAACTCCGGAACAAGAGAGAACCTCCCCGCCGGGGGCGAGGAGAGCTCGGCAGGCGTACGGGGTCACACGGCGCCCGTCGTCCCTCAGGGAATCGACGGCAGAGGACCAGGAGTCCGAGGGGGACGGACCCTCCCAACCCGGATCACCGGGACCCCAACCCGGCACCCCGGACACCCTCACAGCGTCCGAGCAACCCAACCCCCGGAGGACCCGGAGAGCTCCCCCTCACCGAGTTTTCCGATTTCATTCCGGAGAAGGAGGTAGGCTCGGCCCGACCAGGACAGTTCGCCAGCGCCCAGCTCCAAGACGAGGCCCTGAAACACGCTTGGAGCCATGTGGTGGCCCACGACGGTCAGGCCCGGGACTCGGTGAGTCACACGTTGCACCCACATTTTAGCACGAGGAGGGGGCTGTTATATAGAGTAGTGGAAGGAGAGGAGGGAGTAAGGGAACAATTGGTGGTTCCCCGGGCGTACGTGAGCAAGGTGCTGTTTATGGCCCACACCCACCTCCTAGGAGCCCATTTGGGCATGGACAAGACCCGAGAGCGGGTCCTCGCGCGGTTTTATTGGCCGGGGTAAAAAGGGACGTGGAGCGCCATTGTCTGGGGTGCCCCGAGTGTCAGAGGGTAGCGCCTAGGGCCACAGTCAGAAGCCCCCTTATTCCCATGCCAATAATAGAGACTCCTTTCGAGCGGATAGCTATGGACATTGTGGGGCCCCTCCCCAAGACCAGCCGGGGTCATCGATATATCCTGGTCCTGGTGGACTACGCCACCCGGTACCCCGAGGCCCTACCCCTGCGCGCAGCCACCGCGGGCGGTCGCCCGGGAGCTGATGCTCCTCTTTAGCCGGGTGGGGATAGCCAAGGAGGTGTTAACCGATCAAGGCTCATGCTTCATGTCCCGGGTAATGAAGGAATTACTCAGTTTCCTGCAGGTGAAGCAGCTCCGGACCTCCGTCTACCACCCCCAGACCGATGGCTTGGTGGAACGCTTTAACCGGACATTAAAACAGATGCTGAAGAAGGCCATGGCTATAGATGGTAAGAACTGGGACCAGCTATTACCCCATGTGCTTTTCGCAGTCCGGGAGGTGCCCCAGGCATCCACCGGATTCTCACCGTTCGAGCTGCTGTACGGACGGAGGCCCCGCGGCATCTTGGACATCGCCAAGGAAGCATGGGAGAGCCAGCCGTCACCCCACCGCACCACCCTGGACCACGTAGAGCAGGTGAGGGACCGCATGGCCCGAGTGTGGCCCATCGTCCGAGAACACCTCCGGCAAGCCCAGCAGGTCCAAGCGAGGGTCTACAACCGGGGAGCCCAGCTGCGAACCCTCCATCCTGGGGAGCTGGTCCTGGTCCTGGTCCCCACGGCTGAGTGCAAATTCCTGGCCAAGTGGCAGGGACCTTATGAGGTGGTTGAACGGGTGGGAAAGTGAACTACCGGGTTAGACAACCGGGGAGGCGGAAGCCCACCCAGGTCTATCACATTAACATATTGAAACAGTGGCGAGGGGAAGGGAACCCCTGACCCTGCCCCCCCCCCTGGCGCTGGCGGCCCGACAAGAGATCCCGGAGGTTCCGGTGGGCGAGGACCTCAGCCCAGCCCAAAAGCGAGACTTGGATGACCTTGTCATGCAGCACCGGGACGTGTTTTCCGAACTTCCGGGGAGGACCACAGTCGCCCATCATGACATCCGGACGGCGCCGGGAGTGAAGGTGAGAGTTCCACCCTACAGGATCCCGGAGGCCCGGAGAGAGGCCATCCAGGCCGAAGTCCGCCGGATGCTACAGCTCGGTGTCATCGAAGAGTCGCGCAGTGCCTGGTCCAGCCCGGTGGTCCTCGTACCAAAGCCAGATGGATCTTACCGGTTCTGTAACGACTTCCGGAGGCTGAATGAGGCGTCCGAGTTCGACGCCTACCCCATGCCCCGGGTGGACGAGTTGATCGAACGCCTGGGTCCAGCCCGGTATCTTTCGACCTTGGACCTAACCAAGGGATATTGGCAGGTACCGTTGACCAGGGCGGCCCGGGAGAAAACGGCGTTCTCAACTCCAGGGGGGCTCTACCAGTACACCGTCCTCCCCTTTGGAGTACATGGAGCGCCGGCCACCTTCCAACGCATGATGGACCAGATCCTGAGGCCCCACCAGGACTACGCGGCGGCCTACATAGATGACATCATCATATATAGCCACAGCTGGGATGTCCACCTCCGCCAGCTGAGGGCGGTGCTAGGGGAGCTGCGGAAGGCGGGCCTCACGGCCAACCCGGCCAAGTGCAGGCTCGGACAGGAGGAGACGGCGTACCTGGGGTACCAGGTGGGGCGGGGATCATCCGACCCCAAGAGAGTAAGGTGGCCGCCATCAGGGACTGGCCCGAACCCCGCACCAAGAAACAGGTGAAGTCGTTTCTAGGGCTGGTTGGATACTACCAGCGATTTATACCCGGGTTCGCCACGCTGGCCAGCCCCCTGAACGACCTGACCCGGAAGGCCCTGCCGGATCGGATCACCTGGTCCGAGGCTGCTGACCAGGCCTTTGGGACGCTCCGCGAAGCTTTATGCGCGGAGCCGCTACTCATAACCCCTGACTTTGCTTCCCCTCTGTTAGTGCACACGGACGCCTCTGAGGTCGGGTTGGGGGGAGTCCTGTCCCAGGTCCGGGCAGGAGAGGAGCACCCAATCATGTACATCAGCCGGAAACTACTGCCGAACGAACGAAACTACTCGACGGTAGAAAAAGAGGCCCTGGCCATCAAGTGGAGCCTCGACAAGCTGAGGTACTACCTCCTAGGGCGGGAGTTCACTCTGGTCACCGACCACGCGCCACTAAAGTGGATGGCAGGCGCCAAAACACGAACGCCCGAGTGACACGATGGTTCCTGGCCCTACAGGACTTTAGATTCAAGGTGGACCACCGACCGGGCCGAGAGCACGCCAACGCCGACGCCCTGTCACGACGGGACGCTTGCCTGGGTGGATTCCCCGGCTACCGGAGGCCTGAGCAAACGGTGGGGGAGTGTGGCATCCCGCCCCTTAAACCTCGGCCCGGACGGGCCCGAGGGTTCGTGTTGGATGGCATATACCACCGCCATCCACTAGCCGGCGACAAAGAGCCTCCCCTAGGGCTCGCTAATGGACGAGAGTGCGAACAGCTGGCGGTGGAGAGGACGAGACCCGGAAGCCACGATATAAGGAGCCGGCATGCGGCAACCAGGGGCAGAAGAGGAGCGACAGCGACCTGGAGAGGACAGCCGACCCAGCGCGCCATTTAGAGGCTCACGGAGACCCTAAAGTCGTGTGCACAAGTTATTCTGTTTTTGTGAAACATTAAATGCCGAGTGAGGCTTCACCTGTACGTGACTAAGCGATTTATTCCGGGATTCTGACCCACGGGGGAACGGGATCCCACAATATGGTTAGATGGCTGAAGTGACTTGTTTTGTTATTGTTTCACAACTTCTATTTACTTCTTCTACACATTTTACTGGTGGATTACAGCCATGCATGAATTGTAGCATATACTGCCAACATCTGACCCAATTACGGTGTAGCCGAGATCATTTTTCACCAAGGTTAGGGATGCAGTTTTAAATACGCGATCTACATTTTAAATTTGAAACAAAAAACAAAAACACATTAAAACTACGTGGTTACGTTGAGTAAAAACATTACAGTTTGACTTAAAACAAGTATGTCTGTTACACTATTTCAATTACAGACATCAATTAAAATCAGTCAACTTTGACTCTTCACATGGGACACAAACAGCAATCTTCTGGGTGAAAGTCCCGTGTTTGTTTGACCCACCTGTCCACCTCAACCTAGTTTCCAATGTGGACTCCCGCTGACAATGATTAGAAACATGTTTGTTATACATCAAAAACAAACTCAATCATATATATATATAAATATAAATACATTTCCCTTGACACTCAAATGACAATGAACAGGATGTGTAAACTGTTACGGATTACAGTAAATGAAATGTCACATTCAGAAATATCAGATGTGACGACGAATGTTGACCTCTTTTAACGGTTACGGGAATGATCGTGACCACAAGCCTTTTGTCCTATGAGCATTTGATCTCACATGGTTAAAATCATTGGTAAAGTATACATTCATGCTTCACAATGAGCAATGACACAGCACGTGCCCTAACCCTAACCCAATCATTTTAGAAATACACTGCTCATTAATTGCGTGTGACACATTCAGTCTTGGCAGCTTACCCTTTGTCTACCCAGGCTGGCAAAGTAAGTTTGCAAACAAGTTTGAATGTAGGTCACCTGAAGAAAATGCTATGGATTTCTCCATTTGTATTGTAAATCATTTGTAAATCATTTGTAAATCATTTGTCACATTTGTCCCTTTTTCTGTTTTGTTGAACAGTGATTTACTTTTAGAGACTTTAATTGCTAGAAAGATTCATGTAGATGTGGTCTTACTTAAACAATACATAGACCAAGCAGTGCGAGTGGTAATGCCAGCCTGCTTATGTTCTCACAGTAACAACTCAAATTCTGATATTTAGCAAATAAAAGTATACCACATTCATCATCTTAAATTAGTGTGTTTGAATGTTAATGTTTGCCGATCTTGAAGCTTCAAAACGGCAGTCCACAAAACAATGGGTTGCGCCACGATGACTACGTCTACTTCTTATATACAAAACCTGGAGCAAACCCAAACAGATGCATCATGTTTTTTAAAAACTTCATCCTCAAACAACAAAACTTTAAAAAAAAAAAATTTTCAACACCTGCTTTGGACAAAAAGAAACAAGGTTATAAAAAAAATAAAAAATAAAATATATATATATATAATAATGTAATATATATATCATATTTATATGCATAGTATAAACTATTGATAGGATGATTTTTATGACAAAAAGAGGTTGAATATTTTTCTACAAATCTCTTTATAAGTTTGTGTCACTTTTTCACATAGTGTGATCTGCCTTAATGCGTTAGTTCAACAGGGTAGTTTGACTAAGGCCAGAAAGCTAGAACATCATATAGTGTTGATGCCATGATATAAATAACTCTTATGTGTGTACATTGGCTACTTAAACTCTGTGGCGGCTTGGCTGTTTTCTGAAACGTCTACCATGTCTTACGTGTTGTGCATAAATATGCTTTAAAATTTGTTGCCTTAAATGTCTCTTTTTCATCCGATTGAATATCAAGAACTTCCCTCTATTTAGGTAATTTATATATTACAAAATAATCCAAACAATTCGTAATGACTGTAGGCAGTGTATGAGAGAAAGAAGATCTGCAGCATGGATGTAGCAGTGTAAAAATAAAATAAAATAAAGTAAAAGTCAGTGTGAGTGGGTAGAGGAAATTAAGTTATTAAGTAGACCATTATCTACTCCTATTTGACAGATATATGGTTGTTAAGTCTCTGTTAAAGCTCACACACACACACACACACACACACACACACACACACACACACACACACACACACACACACACACACACACACACACACACACACACACACACAAAGACTGCACTGAAACCTAAGAAGTACTATTTGCTAACACACGTACGAAAACTTCCAAAACAAAACATTATTGCACAAATGCTTTGTTTTCATGTGCAGCGAGACTATTTTTGTGTCAGCCTCTCAAAGTGTCAGGACGGTATGTCTCCACTAGATTCTTATCTTGACAATGGGTTTGGAAAACAGACCTTGGTACAAAGTGTTGCATGTCAAAGCTTACCAGATACACTATTGTGAAATGCAAAGAGATTCCTTTTACCTAGTCTGAGCTGTACATTCCGAGAGCTAGATTCCAATCTAGAGTACAGTGCGTCCTCTAAGGTTAGGGCACATCCGCCTTACACTTCACTAGCAATAATAATAATAATAATAATAATCAATCCTTTATTAGTCCCACAATGGGGAAATTATTTCTCTGCATTTAACCCATCCCGGAGGAGCAGTGGGCATCCCCGGGGAGCAACTTAGGTGTCTTGCTCACACCTCGGCATTCCGGTAGAGGGGTTTGAACCACCAACCTTGTGGTTACGGGACAAGCGCTCTACCTCATGTGCCACAGCCGCCCCAAGGACCCAAGGACCATGTCACAATGATGATTATTAAGTGATTATATTATAAGAGGAATCTTTTGAAAAATCCAAACAAGTAATGGCAGTGAAGGAGAGGATGAGGGTGGAGGTCATGCCATCAGGCTAGTCTGGGTGTCTGACGTAGGTGGCAGGGGAGAATGTATTGAAGAACCCTATGGGGGTGCAGGCCCTGAGGTTTTTCCTTTTTGCAAGTAGGATTCCCAGTTATGAAAAGATTACGATAAGGGTGGAAAGTTGGAGTTACAAAGTATGTACTGTTTGGGATAGTTCTTTGTCACAACCATAGACTGTTTATAAGAAAGGGACTTAGTTATTGTGAGGTCACCTATTGCTTTGTAGACTGCCGGTTTGAAGCCTCCAGTTCGGCGAGTTGGCCATCGCCATCGTGTTTTTTTTTTTTTTTTGGAGGTGACCATATTTGGACGGAAGAGGAGTGACGTAGAAGCGCTGTATATTGCTCTGGTAGTAAGCTCTATTGTCATAATTTTGTAAAAAAACATCACATTGTATTGAAGAAGACTTGAAACTAGCGATTGAGGTAATAAATCAAGCAAGAATTAGGGTCATTTTCCCATAGATTTCTATTCAATCAGTTCTACTTCTTTTTGCAACGAGAGGATTGTTGGTTTCAGTTGTGGTTTCGGACAGAATTATAGAAAAACCCCAGCCTAACCCTTTGAACTTACTGTTTTTGTTGATTTCTGGTAGGTGATGTCACCATTAGCATTTTTTTTGCTAAAAACTGTTGTTGAGTGTGTCTGAGAACAAGCAAGGGATTCTTTGATGTACAAAAAGGGAGTGGTTTGATACTGCAAGCTACACTTTGGATTAAAAAAGTTTGGCTTAAAATGAGCATTGTCTTTACATTATTTAAATCACAGACGTAAATTTAAATAAGACAACTTTGACTTGTTTGTTTTCAGGGCATAAACAGCCATCTCCTTGGTGAATGTCCCGTGTTTGTTATACCTGTTTGTTATACCTGTTTCCCTTTGAGACAATGAGAAAGGTTTCCAAGAAACAATTTGGTCCGACATGCCCTCACTTAACTATGCACCTCTTCTTGTCTTTTGTATGTGCTATTTTGGTGGTATATTTCTGAGGGGGATATACAATTCTGTGACAAAATGTCTATCAATCGTTTTTTGAGATATTTCAACTAAAACTACAGATTTCAGCCTCACAAGGAATATCACCGCTGGTGCCAATGGAAATTAGGATTCATTCTTTTGGAACCACGAATGTCCAAACAAATGTACAAAATGTCATTGAAAAGCATCAAATAGCTGAGATCTTTCGGTCTAGACCAAACTGTTGACCCGACCAATGGACCAACATTGCCAAAGTCCAATATGTTAAATATATAGAAGTACAAGCATGTAATATCCAAGTGAAGTACACTACTTTACATTTTTCTTACAGTATTTGATGAATGTTACTTTTAATCTTTGAATACAATTTTTCTGACAGATAATAAGTCTAATGCTGTTTGTTTAAGTTATTAGATAACAGTTTTCTGGTAAGCTCTTTTAACACTATGTTCCAGCTGTTATTTAAAATAAATGGGTCATTCAGTTAGACCCACGACGCCGAGAAGTCTCAAAATTAAGGTTCAGCGTCTCAGAACCGACCCTCCATATCACGTTATATAAACTTTTGTCTGCATTATCCCCAGCTAACAGCATGTTAAGCTAGCTGTTATCACTGGAAACATGCTGCTAAACCCAAGTTAAGTAATGCTTTTGCACACATTAGATCAATACATATTTAGTAGTAAGTAAATAAGTAAATAATTTGCATGATCGGCATATTTTCCTTTAAAAACTAAAGGTTGAATAAGAAAAAGACTTTGCAGTTACATATATTAATATTGCCGGCAACCTATACAAATTGCAAAATAAGAAAGTCAACAAAGTTAAACATTTATAATACATCATTAAATGACAAATGAATTGCTTCTCTCAAAATTTTCAAAATATATATTTTATTTGCAGTTAAACAATTTGTATCTTGAGTGATAAATTGCTCATTTAGGCAACGTCATGAAGTTGCACAGTTCATGCAACATTTAGAGCATTTTAATACAGGCTACATTTATATACACATGGGTCTGAAAACTATTCAGGAATAATGTAAACATTGCTGCCATCTTTTAGGCAGTAAAAGTGTGTGCAAAGGCAAGTCGTGACATTTAGCTTGTTGCAGTCCAGAGTTGGTCAAATACTAGTCAAGTAAAATAAATATAGAATTATATACAGTGTATAAACAAAATGTTTGACATCAGGTAACCTCATCCTTTCTTATGACTCATGACATAGCTGACTCAATGGTCAAAGAATTTTTCAACTGCACCATTTTCTCCATCTGGCATGGAACATCTGTTTAATGCTGGTCTTCTTGTCCCCCAAAGAAGTCTGCAAAAGGTCAAAAATGCATGCAAAACACATTACATACAAGAGTAAAGCAAGTAAAAGGAATGGTTTCATAAAAAAAAAAGAAGATGAGCGCTATAAAAGAAAAGTTCTCTCACCTTGACCCTCTTCCTCTCCTCCTCAATGAGGACTAAGTTGTGCTGTTTGTGTTCCTTCTCTGTGCATTTCACACAAACAGGCTTCTGGTCGCTCTTGCAGAACATCGTCAGCGGCCTCTTGTGTTTTCTGCAGAGATGACTGGCGATGAAACTGTCCGAATCCGTCAGCTGGTGTGTCTGCAGGGCTGCTTCCGACGGTGATTTGTCTCCACAGCAGATGTTACAGGGAACTTCGCACCTTTTGATCATAATTCAAATCTGTTAAATCTCAATTTTGATAAAAAAAAAAATTTGGTTTACTATGGCTTGCTTTAAAAAAGTGAGAGAGATAGTGTTCAATAACAAACCTTTCATATAATTCAATGATTGCAGCAAAACCTAGGTTGATGCTGAGGTTCGGGCGCTTTCTGTATTTCTTTTTGCACAGCGGACACTCAGGCTCTCTCTTCATATCCCAAAAACCTTCAATGCAGTCCAGGCAAAAGTTGTGTCCACAGGCTAGGGTGGTCGGCTTGATGAAGATGTCAAGACAGATGCAGCAACTGGACTGCTCTTCCAACACGACTGCAAAGGTCATGTTTGCAACTGGAAAAATAACATTATATTACTTAAACATGCCACTGGCGTGAAATTCAGGCTCACAGTTTTATAGTGTGCAAATGAAGATGTTAGTTAATCCTGAGATTGTTGGGACATTATCTAATTTCACATGCAATACGTCTTTAATGACATTTAAATCTGTCACATAACTGCTATGAACAACTTTTGACAATGCAAGTTTGTCTTATAGTTTTTAAACAGTCAGGCGACACAGAAACTATAATTAAAAAGACTTTTCCTTCAGATGACAGTTTACAAAGGCAGCATGGGTTGACGAGACACCGTAAATGAGTAAAAACCATTGCAACACTTGAATTTTTTAAGTTACCAGAAAGAGTAAAAGAAAACCAATTCACATAACTTTCACAATCAGATTTCAGATCGTCTTATCCACAGAAAGAAAACCACAAATAACGAGAAATAAAACCATTTAGTATTGATCTATAAACAGAAGTTATATTGTCCCCTTGCCCTTTCTTCCAGACCTTTAAGACAAACATAACATAACTTTAAAGTGTTTTAAATATCTGTGCACAAGAATGTTTAAGCAGAAAATATAAAAGACCGACTAAATATGCAGTATTTATATTGGAGTTGCCATGAAACCTGTTTCATTTTGTTATTTCTTAAGTCGTTCTAACCATTAATGCCATTATGTATATAAAATATACCATTAATAGAAGAAAACATTTAAAATTAAGCATTTTTTCTACTTTAAATTACCACATTTTATCTATCTTACCTGGTTGTGTTGTCATGTCGTGTGTCCTGATTGTTCTCACAAGACGTAGCATAAAGTGCAGCATGCAGTGTGGTTTAAATACTCATAGACACTCCTTGTTTTGCAGTCGGATTAGTCACTCTTGTCTAATTACCGTTTAGCTGCTACTTGCCAGTTTAAAAATATTTTTTTCTCATCCCCGAATTACTCTAGTACATCGTGTTCCTTGGCATGTACAGTTGTACATTCTGTCATGTACAGTTGTACATTCTGTGACAGAATAATATGTACCAAAAAGGTTCCATGGGCAAATCTGTTGAGTGTGTTGGGATTAAACATATATTACTTTACGTTGTACAGTGTGCCTCAGGAAAGGTTTGTGCAATTCTTTGATCTAAAATCATTCCAGAGATATATGAATAATGCATTAAAAAGCCCAACAATATAGAATAACAACTTGAACAACTTCTGCAATCAAATCTTCATTGTATTCAACAAAAGTCACTAAACACATGATTTCATTATTTAATGCTGGAGAAATCTGAATTAATACCAATTGAATAGTCCCTCTTGCAAGCTTTAAAAATAAAGTAAGAAAACTTAAACATCACAATTAAACACCACACCACTCTATTTTTTTTAAACCACATGTACACCTGAATAAACATACTACCAATTGGATTTTTTTAGCCATTTCTGTTAAATTTACTCTCTTTTATTATAGGGTGTATCGAACAAAATCAACTAATTTATTTTAATGAATTGATTTGCCAAGAGAAAGGTCAAAGTTTAGGATAAGTGCATTAATCATAAGTTCAAGATGTGTTGCTGTGTACTTCTTAATTGTTCTGTTCAGATTCACATCAGTTGTGTGCTTCTGCAACCTTCCAAGGAAGAATGAATATATATATACGTATAGTTAAATATGTACTGTACATATTCTGGTTTATGGTTGATGAAAGAAAATGGACAAGTTTAATTTGTCTCAAAAGCCTGGACGAATGCCTATTAATTAGCATTTATTCAGATTTCTCATGTATTTAATAGTGAAATCATGTTGAAGACAACGTTCTAGTTAGTTTTCTACATTGTAAGACTTTTTTATGCATTATTCATAAATCTCTGGATTGATTTTTAGATTGAAGAATTACACAACATTTGTCTGAGGCACACTTTACAATGTGAAACACTATATGTTTAATCACTCACACGTGACACATTTTCGTACGTATTATTCTGTCAGGTATTTTTTCACACCATCCTCAACAATAATTGATCACGTTTTGGCTGCTGCTCAATAACATTCAAGCCGGGAAGTAATGACCTAAATAAATAATTACAGCATGTGATTCAAACATTCCAGCACATGTTGGTCTGTAGCTGAGGGCCAACCCTTCAATACCTGAACGAGATTGACTACATGACCGTAGGATTGTGTTTAGGAAAAATGTAATCAATTGAAGCCAAAGTACAAGACGTACTAAAATGTTTGAGACATTGTCAGAGACACATTGCTTTCTTTCAGCTGAATCCTCTTCAATGGAAGTATTCAGTAAAAGTACCCAAAACATCAATAAATAATTACTATATTAAAAGCAAATGGCATGTAGTGGAAATGACACTGAAAAAAATCAAAGGTAAAATTGCTCATAATTCAATGTGAGTGTCAAACTATAATATATTATAATAATGGAACAAGATTATAAACATTGAGAGATGGTGGGAAAGTTATTTAAATATAACAAGGAGGAGCTAAAGGGTGATTAGACAAGAGACTAATTTCCCCGCAGGCAGTGGAATATTTTTTCTTCCATCTGACGCGCAATATTCTTCATGTGAGGTGTATTTAAATCTTTGCGCTGGAAAGTCCATCACATTATGGTCAACAATCAAAATGTCATTGAAATGCATCAAATAGCTGAGATCTTTCGGTCTAGACCAAACTGTTGAACCGACCAATGGACCAACATTGCCGAAGTCCAATATTTGAAATATATAGAAGTACAAGCATGTAATATCCAAGCGAAGTACACTACTTTACATTTTTTCTTACAGTACTTGAGTAATGTTACTTTTAATCTTTGAATACGATTTTTCTGACAGTTAATGAGTCTAAGGCTGTTTGTTTAAGTTATTAGATAACAGTTTTCTGGCAAGCTCTTTTAACACTATGTTCCAGCTGTTATTTCATCATGTCTGAGTCTAATTACTCATGCAGGAAGTAATTTCATCACGTTCTATTGTTACAGTACTCTCCTGTTTGATTCCATTAATTATTGGCTTGATCTCTATTACCGGAAGCATGTAGGCATTGGGACTATATGTTCCTGTCTGAAGCGATCTGGTTTCCATTTGTCGTCCTGCTAGTATTGACCAATCCCATTTGAGAGCGCTTTGGTTACATGCAGGTATTCAGTCCAATTGTAGAGAAAAAACTGCAGAGTGCATTGGCCGAAGATGTTGTCTCTCAACTCCAATGACATTCCTTCCAAAGTTGCTTATTGGACTGTTATCAATGACCGATGCATAGAAGAGGAAGTCTTGGACCCCGAAATCCATTGGCTGAACCGAAACCCCCAAAATATCAGCCGTTGCCCCGAGGCTAAACTGCTCTCAGACTGATAGCCGAAGGGTTCTAAAATTGTCCTTGGCTTAACCATCTAATAATTACTGTAACCTGTTTTGCTAAATACCATCAGGTATAAACAAAAAAAAAAAAAAAAAAAAAATTCTCCTTTCCCCTGGCAGGTGGCTTGTTAAGTCAACTGAAGAACTATGAAAGTCCAGTATTCATGTTTAATTATGTTTTGACCTACATGTGTCATTAAGCCCTGCAAAAGGCTGTGTTGTCATGAACCTACTACTCTCACCGAAGCAAAAAGCTGATTTTCGGTACCATGACCGAGCTTTATTACTTGCATGAGAGGCAATTTCATGTGATTGACGAGGCCTGCTCAGTTGTCCTACCTCCATCTCTGTATTACTAGTTCCACTAAACTTAGAGACTAATTAGCAACCCCTCTGGTATTAGAAACTTGTCTTTTCTTATCAAATAAAAGAAATGGGTCAAATAAAAGAAATGGGTCATTCAGTTAGACCCACGACGCAAGTCTCAAAATTAAGGTTCAGCGTCTCAGAACCGACCCTCCATATCACGTTATATAAACTTTTGTCTGCATTATCCCCAGCTAACAGCATGTTAAGCTAGCTGTTATCACTGGAAACATGCTGCTAAACCCAATTAAGTAATGCTTTTGCGCACATTAGATCAGTACATATTTAGTAGTAAGTAAATAATTTGCATGATCGGCATATTTTCCTTTAAAAACTAAAGGTTGAATAAGAAAAAGACTTTGCAGTTACATATATTAATATTGCTGGCAACCTATACAAATTGCAAAATAAGAAAGTCAACAAAGTTAAACATATATAATACATCATTAAATGACAAATGAATTGCTTCTCTCAAAATATATATTTATTTGCAGTTAAACAATTTGTATCTTGAGTGATAAATTGCTCATTTAGGCAACGTCATGAAGTTGCACAGTTCATGCAACATTTAGAGCATTTTAATACAGGCTACATTCAGGAATAATGTAAACATTGCTGCCATCTTTTAGGCAGTAAAAGTGTGTGCAAAGGCAAGTCGTGACATTTAGCTTGTTGCAGTCCAGAGTTGGTCAAATACGAGTCAAGTAAAATAAATATAGAATTATATACAGTGTATAAACAAAATGTTTGACATCAGTAAGCCTCATCCTTTCTTATGACTCATGACATAGCTGACTCAATGGTCAAAGAATTTTTCATCTGCACCATTTTCTGCATCTGGCATGGAACATCTGTTTAATGCTGGTCTTCTTGTCCCCCAAAGAAGTCTGCAAAAGGTCAAAAATGCATGCAAAACACATTACATACAAGAGTAAAGCAAGTAAAAGGAATGGTTTCGTAAAAAAAAGAAATTAGATTAGCGCTAAAAAAGAACATTTCTCTCACCTTGACCCTCTTCCTCTCCTCCTCAATGGGTACTAAGTAGTGCCGTTTATGTTCCCTCTCTGTGCATTTCACACAAACAGGCTTCTGGTCGCTCTTGCAGAACATAGTCAGCGGCTTCTTGTGTTTTCTGCAGAGATGACTGGCGATGAAACTGTCCAAATCCGTCAGCTGGTGTGTCTGCAGGGCTGCTTCCCTCAGGTGTGGTGCGAAGTGAAATTCACAATATGATTCCAAGCACGTCAGACACGACTTGACCGACGGTGATTTGTCTCCGCAGCAGATGGCACAGGGAACTTCGTCAGCCTCCAAAAGTTGGGGTAGAGAATCTTTCCTGCTTCCTGGCGGCAAATTCTCCCCTTGAGACCTTTTGATCATAATCCAAATCTGTTAAATCTCAATTTTAGTAAAACAAAATTTGGTTTAATATGGCTTGCTTAAAAAAGCGAGAGAGGTAGTGTTCAATAACAAACCTTTTATAGAATTCAATGATTTCAGCATAACCTAGGTTGATGCTGAGCTTCGGGCGCTTTCTGTATGTCTTTTTGCACAGCGGACACTCAGGCTTTCTCTTCATATCCCAAAAACCTTCAATGCAGTCCAGGCAAAAGGTGTGACCACAAGTGATGGTGGTCGGGTTGGTGAATTTGTCAAGGCAGATGCAGCACTTGAACTGCTCTTCCAACATGACCGCAAAGGCCATATTTGCAACTGGAAAAATAACATTATATTACTTAAACATGAGACACCGTAAATGGGTAAAAACCATTGCAGCACTTGAATTTTTTAATAATACCAGAAAGAGTAAAAGAAAAACCAATTCACATACCTTTCACAATCAGATTTCAGAACGTCTTATCCACAGAAAGAAAACCACAAATAACGAACAAATAAAAGCATTTAGTATTTATCTATGAATAGAAGTTATATTGTCCCCTTGCCCTTTCTTCCAGACCTTTAAGACAAACATAACATAACTTTAAAGTGTTTTAAATATCTGTGCACCAGAATATTTAAGCAGAAAATATAAAAGACTGAGTAAACATGCAGTATTTATATCGGAATTGCCATGAAACCTGTTTCATTTTGTTATTTCTTAAGTCGTTCTAACCATTATTTATATAAAATATACGATTAATAGAAGAAAACATTTAAAATAAAGCATTTTTTCTACTTTAAATTACCACATTTTATCTATCTTACCTGGTTGTGTTGTCATGTCGTGTGTCCTGATTGTTCTCACAAGATGTAGCATAAAGTGCAGCATGCAGTGTGGTTTAAATACTCATAGACACTCCTTGTTTTGCAGTCGGATTAGTCACTCTTGTCTAATTACCGTTTAGCTGCTACTTGCCAGTTTAAAAATATTTTTTTCTCATCCCCCAATCACTCTAGTACATCTTGTTCCTTGGCATGTAGTGAAGGGTGACAGAATAATACAGTACATCTTGTTCCTTGGCTCCGACTGATAAATTGAGGTCATGTAGTGGAGGTAGTGAAGAGTTGGACCTCAGCTGCAGATCAAGCTCTACGGGAATTCACCTCAAGGTCATTATTCCCCAAGCATGAGAGTGATCGAGAGCCAAAACGTGATCAGTTATTGTTGAGGACAAATAAATGTGTTTGTGTCACGGATTGTGGTGTGGACCCAAAAGCAGAACGACCAGGAGACAGATAAAGTTCTGGAGCTTCATTCAAAGCTGAGAACACAGCAGACAGACAGGATATGACTCACAGAGGGAAACAGGCAGGGGATCAGGCAGACGGAAACCAGAGGAACCGGAGGCTAAACTCGGGGTCGGGGACAGAAGGCTGAGTCGTTGGCCGGGGAACAGGCAAGGCAGGGAAGTCCAGGCAGGCAGGCAGGCAGGCAGGCAGGCAGGCAGGGTCGGCAACGGGAAATCAGTCCACGGGAAATTGCTGGAAGGTCTGACATAAATGCAACGATCTGGCGGTGAGAGAGTGGATGACTGGGGTTGATATACTGCAGAGTTGATGAGTAGATTGAAGGCAGGTGTGTGGCTTAGAGCAGGTGAATATGCTTGGCAGTAATCAGGGAGCTGGGGAGAGTGAGAGGAGTGACACGCCCACCTCACAGAAACACACACACACACACACACAACACACACACACACACACACACACACAGAGATAAACAAACAAGGGAGCACAGGAGATACATGCGCAAGGGAAAAAACATGAAACACAAGGAATAACCAGAGACATGGCCATGGCAGTACCCCCCCCCCAAGGGGACGGCTCCCGAAGTCCCCAAAAAGTCCAAAGGAACATATATCGGGTGGGCGGTGGGGGCCCGGAGGAGGGCTAGAACTCCTCCGAGGCCGTAGAGTCAGAATCCTTGAAGGCTGAGGCAAGGCGGAGAGGCAGAACCCCTCTGGAGGGGGCGAACAGGAGGACAACCAAGGCGGAGAGGCAGAACCCCTCTGGAGGGGGCGAACAGGAGGACAACCAAGGCGGACAGGCAGAACCCCTCTGGAGGGGGCGAACAGGAGGACAACCAAGGCGGAGAGGCAGAACCCCTCTGGAGGGGGCGAACAGGAGGACAACCAAGGCGGACCCCTCTGGAGGCAGAACCCCTCTGGAGGGGCGAACAGGAGGACAACCAAGGCGGAGAGGCAGAACCCCTCTGGAGGAGGCGAACAGGAGGACAACCAAGGCGGACAGGCAGAACCCCTCTGGAGGGGGCGAACAGGAGGACAACCAAGGCGGACAGGCAGAACCCCTCTGGAGGGGGCGAACAGGAGGACAACCAAGGCGGAGAGGCAGAACCCCTCTTGGGGGACAACCAAGGGGAGAGGCGAACTGGAGGACGACCAGGCCGACAGGGCCTCTCTTGGGGTCGGCCACGAGGCCGACCAGGCCGACGGGGCCTCCCTGGGGGTCGGCCACGAAGACGACCAGGCCGACGGGGCCTCCCTGGGGGTCGGCCATGAAGACGACCAGGCCGAAGGGGCCTCCCTGGGGGTCAGCCATGGGGACGACCAGGCCTCTCTGGAGGTCGGGCGAGGGTCTGTCGAGGAGGGCAGATCCTCTCTGGAGGTCGGGCGAGGGTCTCTCGAGGCGGGCGGATCCTCTCTGGAGGTCGGGCGAGAGGCTCTGGAGACTGGGGCTTTGGAGTCTGGGGCTCTGGCGGCAAGGTCTCTCGGACCTGGGGCTCTGGCGGCAAGGCGGGAACAGGAGCAGGGGGACGCTGCGACCCAGCGGGAACCGCAGCAGGGGGACGCTGCGACCCAGTGGAAGCAGGTGGACGCTGCAGCCCAGCCGGGACGGGACCCGGGGAAGGCTGCGGCCCAGCCGGGACGGGACCCGGGGAAGGCTGCGACCCAGCCGGGACGGGACCCGGGGAAGGCTGCGGCCCAGCCGGGACGGGACCCGGGGAGGCTGCGACCCAGCCGGGACGGGACCCGGGGAAGGCTGCGACCCAGCCGGGACGGGACCCGGGGAAGGCTGCGACCCAGCCGGGACGGGACCCAGGGAAGGCTGCTGCCCAGCCGGGACGGGACCCAGGGAAGGCTGCTGCCCAGCCGGTGCAGGAGTCGGCCGGAGCGCCGGAGCGGCGGGGGGTCAGGAGGTGCAGGAGTCGGTCGGAGCGGCGACGGGTCAGGAGGTGCAGGTGTCGGCCGGAGCGCCGACGGATCAGGAGGTGCAGGAGTCGGCTGGAGCGGCGACGGATCAGGAGGTGCAAGAGTCGGCCGGAGCGGCGACGGATCAGGAGGTGCAAGAGTCGGCCGGAGCGGCGACAAGTCAAGAGTCGGCCAGAGAGCCGACGGTTCAGGAGGTGGAGGAGTCGGCAGGAAAGCCGACTGGTCAATAGGTGAAGGAGTCGGCATGAAAGCCGACTGGTCAGTAGGTGAAGGAGTCGGCATGAAAGCCGACGGGTCAGTAGGTGAAGGAGTCGGCCGAATCGCCGACGGATCAGGAGGTGAAGGAGTCGGCCGGAGCACCGACGGGTCAGGAGGTGCAGGAGTCGGCTGGAGCGCCGACGGATCAGGAGGTGCAAGAGTCGGCCGCAGCGCCGACGGATAAGGAGGTGCAAGAGTCATTTGCATGATCGGCATATTTTCCTTTAAAAACTAAAGGTTGAATAAGAAAAAGACTTTGCAGTTACATATATTAATATTGCCGGCAACCTATACAAATTGCAAAATAAGAAAGTCAACAAAGTTAAACATATATAATACATCATTAAATGACAAATGAATTGCTTCTCTCACAATTTTAAAAATATATATTTTATTTGCAGTTAAACAATTTGTATCTTGAGTGATAAATTGCTCATTTAGGCAACGTCATGAAATTGCACAGTTCATGCAACATTTAGAGCATTTTAATATAGGCTACATTTATATACACATGGGTTTGAAAACCATTCAGGAATAATGTAAACATTGCTGCCATCTTTTAGGCAGTAAAAGTGTGTGCAAAGGCAAGTCGTGACATTTAGCTTGTTGCAGTCCAGAGTCAGTCAAATACGAGTCAAGTAAAATAAATATAGAATTATATACAGTGTATAAACAAAATGTTTGACATCAGTAAGCCTCATCCTTTCTTATGACTCATGACATAACTGACTCAATGGTAATGTCCTGTCCTTCTCTGACTCGTTCCTCAAGAGGACAGATGATCAACGGGGCGGTGTTCTTCCCTTCATCTTGAACACAGGGGTTGAAGTACGGGTTAAGGGGCTCATTGAAGTCACACCCGCTGTACGTGTAAATGTGGGTCTTTGCCTCCGCGTCGTAGAAGGACACCGATCCTTCCTCGTAGTCCAGGAACACGCCCACTTTCTGGGGGGTTTTCTGGAGGTGGAGGGCGACCGAGGGGCCGGCGCAGGCAGTGAGACTGTCGCCTTTCCGCCGACAGATCGCCCAGTAACCGTGTTCAGGACGCACCGAGATGACCCCCTTCCTGTTGATGGACTCCCTGGTCACGCCAAGATCCCAGTCTGTTTTGTTTCCAACCTGAAAACACAAATGACATAATCAGACATGCATGCTTGTTTTAAAAGAAACGCTTCACCATGATAAAAAATGTATTCATGATCCACAATAGGCCGATTGTGTTTGATTTCCTTAAGTTGAACTTGATTCAGTTAGAGGTTGTATTATATTAACTGTGTATAACTAGTCTTTAGATGCTGATGTTCTTTTGTGGTGGTCGGATACATTCAATTTGATTTGTTTAAGTGCACTGCTTTCCTGTTTCTGATCTCCTTACCTGAACAACCCAGTAGCGTCTTCCAGATGCAAAGGTTTGTTTGCCCAAAACACAGACGCAGGAGTTGAAACGCCGAGGATTGTCTGGGAGTAGACTATTCCTCTGGCTGCTGACAGTCACCTGTGGACCAACATAATCATTGTTATCATCATCTTCAAATTTCCACAATTAATCGTCTAGTCATATTATATTCAAAACATAATTTTTAGCCTCTTTGCAGTGGATTCTCACATTCATGTGAGAAAATGTGACATTACTTCAAATCTCATTACAGTAAAATGGAGCACAGCAGAGAAAATGCTCAACTCTTACAATAAGAAAAATCCAAACTATTCTGAAGAATTTTAGTTTCCTAGTAAAACTGTGCCCTTCACACATTTAATATAATGATCATAGAAATCAGACAATACCTTCTTTCTGTCTGGAGACAGGACGAGCCAGCCTGAAGCAGTCTCAGGGTCCAGAGTGACACCGACTGCAGAAACAAAGAAGAAAAAACGTGAGTCAGGTCATAAGAACAGAAGCTAATCAAGGTAAAACTATGATGGACGTGGGACTGTGAACATACCTGCATATTCATTCAGCTTGTCTGCTTCTGCAAAAGAGAAAAAGAAAAATGTTATTTTCATGCACTGATTTTCACAAAAATCTTTGTGAGTAGATAATCATTTTCTGCCAAAAGACTACTGACCATCTGCAGACAGTTTGTCCGAAAGATCCTGGCAGACGTCGACGAGCTTGGAGAAGGCTCTCGTCACCGTTCCCATGCAGTTATCAGAGTAGACTGTGACGTCAGACCAATCTCTGGTGGATGGGAGTCGATTTAGAGACAGGAAACTCTAAAATGAAGAAAATAATAATGAGAAGATTAGGTTTAGATTAGATTAGGTCGCACAGGTTTAAAAACGTTGGACGGTTGTTGAAACGTTGAGGCTGCACAGAAATTATGCAATTAATTTCAGGTATCTAACCTGCAGGAGTTGAACGGGGCTCTGAGTGTTCTCTAGATGCTTCAGCTCGATGCCCCTCGTCTGCAGCTCGTGGACTTCCTGCTGCAGCTCCTGGAACATCTCCTCAGCTCTCCTCTCGGCTTCTTCATGCTTCTTCTCCAGCTCCTCCGCCAGCCTGGCCTGGTGTCTCTGGATGGCGGTTATCAGCAAGCTGCAGACCTTAGCACTGCCCTGTATCTCCCTTTCTGTGATTTCCTGTCGATTGAAACGATAGAAACGTTTAATTTTACAGATAAAAACAAACGTGACCATTTAAAATAAGTTAAGATAATCCTTTATTAGTCCCGCATCGGGGAAATTTGCAGGATTTGCAGGATCACAGCAGCAGAGAAGATAGTGCAAACAAGAGACATATTAAAATAAAACAAGATCAAAACAAGCATGTCAGTAGGTAAGTAATAGCAAAGTAAAGAATATTAAATAAATAAAAAAAGTAAAAAATCCACAATAACTAAAATATTATATATACAGACGGAAGAATTATTGTATTGCACAGTGGATTTCACCGATTTTTGAAGTTAGCCCTTTTAGAAAATGCATGAACTTACTTTGCTTCGATCCATAGAAGTTTTTATCTGCTCCATTTTTGTCGATCTGGCACGAATCATCTGTTTAATGCTGGTCTTCGTGTCCCTCAAAGAAGTCTGCAAAAGGTCAAAAATGTTTAATTTAAGTGTAAATTGTTTTGTCATGTGCTGCACAGAAAAATCAGCTGAGAGAAAAAAGGTTTAAAGCCTTCTAATTTAATATATTAGTTGATTTAGTTACTTTTTCTCACTTAAGAAATTCAAAATACAGAAAAGTATTTCTACGTACAAGAGAAAATCAAGTAAAATGAATTAAAAAGTATATGTAATCGGCAGAGTTTAAAGGCAGATGACCCCTAAAAGAACAGTTCTCTCACCTTGACCCTCTTCCTCTCCTCCTCAATGGGCACTAAGTTGTGCCGTTTATGTTCCCTCTCTGTGCATTTCACACAAACAGGCTTCTGGTCGCTCTTGCAGAACATCGTCAGCGGCTTCTTGTGTTTTCTGCAGAGATGACTGGCGATGAAACTGTCCGAATCCATCAGCTGGTGTGTCTGCAGGGCTGCTTCCCTCAGGTGTGGTGCGAGGTGAAATTCACAATATGATTCCAAGCACGTCAGACACGACTTGACCGACGGTGATTTGTCTCCGCAGCAGATGTCACAGGGAACTTCGTCAGCCTCCAAAAGTTGGGGTTGGGACTCCATTTGAGACCTTTTGATTATAATACAATTCTGTTAAATCTCAATTATATTGAAACTTTTTCAATATGGCTTGCTTAAAAAAATGTGAGAGAGGTAGTGTTCAATAACAAACCTTTTAAAGAGTTCAATGATTTCAGCATATCCCACGTTGATCCTGAGCTGTGGGCGTTGTCTGAATGTCTCTTTGCACAGCGGACACTCAGGCTCTGTCTTTGTATCCCAGAAGCCCTCGATGCAGTCCAGGCAAAAGTTGTGACCACATGCGAGGGATGTTGGGTCGGTGAAGATGTCCTGACAGATGCAGCACTTGAACTGATCATCCAACGGCAGCGCAAGGGCCATGTTTGCAACTGGAAAAATAACACATCAAAAGTGTCAAAGAAAACCAATTCACATTACTTTCACAATCAGAAAACACCTGTAAAAACTGAATATTTATAATTATACAGTATTTATATTGTAGTTGCCAGTAAATCTAAAGCCATGAAACCTCTTCCATTCAGCTATTTCTTAATTCTTTCAAATCATCAATGCCATTAATATATTTACTTATTCATCAAACTGTAAAATGCATTTTAAATGAAATAGTTTTTTTTGTCTTAGACTCATATCAATATCGACTTACCCTTTTGGGATGTCATGCTGAGTGTTATGATCGTCCTTCATCAGGCGCAGATGTTAAATACTCACAGACAAGACACTCCTTGTTCGCTGGGGGTTTAGTCATACCTGTGTTAACTGTTAAGCTCCTCCCTGCGTGTTTACTTTATTTTGTTACACACAATTCGACCCTGAAGTCGAGTAGACAGAATCGTGCAGGAATTTAATGGTGAAGGCGAACCAAATCGTACTGAAACGTTTCATTCACATGCTAAAACACATTATCCCATTATTTGAGCAGCAGCGACGTGATAATACATAGTTCAGGACAAATAAATATGTTTGTATTTCTGTGTAACAAAAATACAATTATAAATGAATATTATGAAAATAATAAAAATGAAGTATGTTCAATTATTGTAACTGTTTCGAGACCAACAAGATGTAACTGATGATTCAGGACAAAACTGTTGTTTAATATGCATAAAGGTCTTGAAAGCGTGAAAGCAAACAGTAAAATAGTGGGCCAACCAGTTCAACAATGAGCTGGAGCTCAGCAATGTGAATCACAGATATACTACACTTAACTACCTCTTCAAAGCAAATAACGTAGTTGTGGTATTTGATGAGTTAAAATGACGTTCTGCCACCATGGAAACAGTTTAACGTGACGTTTCAGCTGCAAAAGCTGTAAAATATCACAATAACTCAACAACACTTTTAAACACAACACCGCCCTGCTGGTTGAAAGTCCTGTGTTTGTTTAACCCATCCACCACCGCCCACCATAAGCAGTCTTTCTCACTGTTTATAACTTTGAGTGTGCATAATCACATAGATTTATTTATTTTTAAGATGCCACAACCATGTAATGCGCCTGTTAAGAGGTCGTGGTCATTTGACATATTTCTGAGAGATCAGACTGAACTTGCTTTGAAGCTCCAAAAAGCCGAGATGCAGGAGCCAATTCTCTGTAGGTTAATCGCTACAAGTGACCCATTTACATTTTCATTTTGTACATTGTAAATATAAAAAATACTGATTATAAGCTCTTTAAGTACGATAGTAAATGTACTTAGTTGCATTTTACCACTGAGACACTCATATTTCATTAAAAGCAGTTTTATAGTTGAGTTTTTTTAAGTAAACACACCAACACCCACACATATACACACGTTTACTTCGGTAAACTTACAGGACTGAGGTCATTACTTAGACAAACTCATTTCCCGTAAGTTTGCCAAAGCTCTAACCATAACCACTAATTGATTAACCCTAAATCCACACCTTAACCACTTATCTAATCTAAAATCATGTTTTCCATATGGGGGACATTGTTTTTATTTACCCTGATTGTACAAGATGTCCCTGATTTATTGGTCTTCAGTCTAAAATATGTCTCTGAAAGTAGCATTAATTAACAAATGCATCATAAAACGCTAGACAGGCATATTAATTACCTGTTGCCAAGAATCTTATTGTAGTCATGCTCACATGTACACACCTCTGCTGCAAGCGACGTAGTAGAAGAATAGACTATGTGTCATCTACACCAACATCCACACACGTACACACACACACACACACACACACACACACACACACACACACACACACACACACACACACACACACACACACACACACACACACACAGTTCAAATTCTGTCACTTTGGAGGACATTGCATACATTCATTTTCTGTAGAATTACCTTAAATCTAACCGTAACTGCTACATGTCTAATCCTAACCCTTACCCTAATCTTAACCCTAACCCTAACCTAAAGTTATCCTAGCCTAAAACCAAGTCTTAACCCTAAAACATAATGATTTAGGTCATGGGTTTTGCATTTTATTCCCAAAAGGAAGGTGAGTCCCCACAATATGAATGTGTAACCACAACATGAGTAATTCACGGCCACACACTCACACACACATATTTACTTAGGTATGCTTTTGGGAGAGCTACCTTGTGATTGACAAGTCTCTACTTAATCAGAGCGGTATACTACTCCGCAGCCAAACCTTGAGAAAGACATTTTCAAAGCGCTGCTGCCTTACAAAATGTTCTTGTGATCGGAAAACCTTTTATTTTCTCTCAGTCTCCTGACGTGCTCAAAGAAGAAGAAAAACCTGAATCAGTCTGCACATGCGACAGCCGCCCCAGGAAATAGTACGAGTGGTGAATGAAGTGATGGCTCATCCAAACAACATGAGCTCATGTCTGATTCATCGTGTTGAAAGTAACATATTCTCAATTAAGATACTGTGCTCTGTTTTCTTCTTCAAAACAGCATGATGTTCATTTAGTCATTTTTTTGTAATTTTATTATGGTCTATTTAGATTCAAATAGACCATAAAGCAGGGTATGCTTTAGGGTGGGCTTACTGTGATTGACGGGTAACTGCTGCTACCAGAGCCACCAGAGCCATATTCGGCGTCTCTACGTTACTCCTCCGCACTCCAATTATGGTTACTTCTGATAATTGGTTTCAAAAAGTCAATATGGCGATGGCCGTGATCAAAGATGGCGACGGCCAAAACGCCGATCTCGAAGCTTCAAAACGGCAGTCCACAAAACAATGGGTTGCGCCACGATGACTACGTCTACTTCTTATATACAAAACCTGGAGCAAACCCAAACAGATGCATCATGTTTTTTAAAAACTTCATCCTCAAACAACAAAACTTTCAACACCTGCTTTGGACAAAAAGAAACAAGGTTATAAAAATATATATATAATAATGTAATATATATATCATATTTATATGCATAGTATAAACTATTGATAGGATGATTTTTATGACAAAAAGAGGTTGAATATTTTTCTACAAATCTCTTTATAAGTTTGTGTCACTTTTTCACATAGTGTGATCTGCCTTAATGCGTTAGTTCAACAGGGTAGTTTGACTAAGGCCAGAAAGCTAGAACATCATATAGTGTTGATGCCATGATATAAATAACTCTTATGTGTGTACATTGGCACTTAAACTCTGTGGCGGCTTGGCTGTTTTCTGAAACGTCTACCATGTCTTACGTGTTGTGCATAAATATGCTTTAAAAGAAAAATCAGGATTGTTGCCTTAAATGTCTCTTTTTCATCCGATTGAATATCAAGAACTTCCCTCTATTTAGGTAATTTATATATTACAAAATAATCCAAACAATTCGTAATGACTGTAGGCAGTGTATGAGAGAAAGAAGATCTGCAGCATGGATGTAGCAGTGTAAAAATAAAATAAAATAAAGTAAAAGTCAGTGTGAGTGGGTAGAGGAAATTAAGTTATTAAGTAGACCATTATCTACTCCTATTTGACAGATATATGGTTGTTAAGTCTCTGTTAAAGCTCACACACACACACACACACACACACACACACACACACACACACACACACACACACACACACACACACACACACACACACACACACACAAAGACTGCACTGAAACCTAAGAAGTACTATTTGCTAACACACGTACGAAAACTTCCAAAACAAAACATTATTGCACAAATGCTTTGTTTTCATGTTCAAGCAGCGAGACTATTTTTGTATCAGCCACTCAAAGTGTCAGGACGGTATGTCTCCACTAGATTCTTATCTTGACAATGGGTTTGTAAAACAGATCTTGGTACAAAGTGTTGCATGTCAAAGCTTACCAGATACACTATTGTGAAATGCAAAGAAATTCCTTTTACCTAGTCTGAGCTGTACATTCCGAGAGCTAGATTCCAATCTAGAGTACAGTGCGTCCTCTAAGGTTAGGGCACATCCACCTTACACTTCACTAGCAAGGACCATGTCACAATGATGATTATTAAGTGATTATATTATAAGAGGAATCTTTTGAAAAATCCAAACAAGTAATAGCAGTGAAGGAGAGGATGAGGGTGGAGGTCATGCCATCAGGCTAGTCTGGGTGTCTGACGTAGGTGGCAGGGGAGAATGTATTGAAGAACCCTATGGGGGTGCAGGCCCTGAGGTTTTTCCTTTTTGCAAGTAGGATGCCCAGTTATGAAAAGATTACGATAAGGGTGGAAAGTTGGAGTTACAAAGTATGTACTGTTTGGGATAGTTATTTGTCACAACCATAGACTGTTTATAAGAAAGGGACTTAGTTATTGTGAGGTCACCCATTGCTTTGTAGACTGCCGGTTTGAAGCCTCCAGTTCGGCGAGTTGGCCATCGCCATCGTGTTTTTTTTTTTGGAGGTGACCATATTTGGACGGAAGAGGAGTGACGTAGAAGCGCTGTATATTGCTCTGGTAGTAAGCTCTATTGTCATAATTTTGTAAAAAAACATCACATTGTATTGAAGAAGACTTGAAACTAGCGATTGAGGTAATAAATCAAGCAAGAATTAGGGTCATTTTCCCATAGATTTCTATTCAATCAGTTCTACTTCTTTTTGCAACGAGAGGATTGTTGGTTTCAGTTGTGGTTTCGGACAGAATTATAGAAAACCCCCAGCCTAACCCTTTGAACTTACTGTTTTTGTTGATTTCTGGTTGGTGATGTCACCATTAGCATTTTTTTTGCTAAAAACTGTTGTTGAGTGTGTCTGAGAACAAGCAAGGGATTCTTTGATGTACAAAAAGGGAGTGGTTTGATACTGCAAGCTACACTTTGGATTAAAAAAGTTTGGCTTAAAATGAGCATTGTCTTTACATTATTTAAATCACAGACGTAAATTTAAATAAGACAACTTTGACTTGTTTGTTTTCAGGGCATAAACAGCCATCTCCTTGGTGAAAGTCCCGTGTTTGTTATACCTGTTTGTTATACCTGTTTCCCTTTGAGACAATGAGAAAGGTTTCCAAGGAACAATTTGGTCCGACATGCCCTCAGTTAACTATGCACCTCTTCTTGTCTTTTGTATGTGTTTGTATGCTTTGTTTTCATGTTCAAGCAGCGAGACTATTTTTGTATCAGCCACTCAAAGTGTCAGGACGGTATGTCTCCACTAGATTCTTATCTTGACAATGGGTTTGGAAAACAGACCTTGGTACAAAGTGTTGCATGTCAAAGCTTACCAGACACTATTGTGAAATGGAAAGAGATCCCTTTCACCTAGTCTGAGCTGTACATTCCGAGAGCTAGATTCCAATCTAGAGTACAGTGCGTCCTCTAAGGTTAGGGCACATCCGCCTTACACTTCACTAGCAAGGACCATGTCACAATGATGATTATTAAGTGATTATATTATAAGAGGAATCTTTTGAAAAATCCAAACAAGTAATGGCAGTGAAGGAGAGGATGAGGGTGGAGGTCATGCCATCAGGCTAGTCTGGGTGTCTGACGTAGGTGGCAGGGGAGAATGTATTGAAGAACCCTATGGGGGTGCAGGCCCTGAGGTTTTTCCTTTTTGCAAGTAGGATGCCCAGTTATGAAAAGATTACGATAAGGGTGGAAAGTTGGAGTTACAAAGTATGTACTGTTTGGGATAGTTATTTGTCACAACCATAGACTGTTTATAAGAAAGGGACTTAGTTATTGTGAGGTCACCCATTGCTTTGTAGACTGCCGGTTTGAAGCCTCCAGTTCGGCGAGTTGGCCATCGCCATCGTGTTTTTTTTTTTTGGAGGTGACCATATTTGGACGGAAGAGGAGTGACGTAGAAGCGCTGTATATTGCTCTGGTAGTAAGCTCTATTGTCATAATTTTGTAAAAAAACATCACATTGTATTGAAGAAGACTTGAAACTAGCGATTGAGGTAATAAATCAAGCAAGAATTAGGGTCATTTTCCCATAGATTTCTATTCAATCAGTTCTACTTCTTTTTGCAACGAGAGGATTGTTGGTTTCAGTTGTGGTTTCGGACAGAATTATAGAAAACCCCCAGCCTAACCCTTTGAACTTACTGTTTTTGTTGATTTCTGGTTGGTGATGTCACCATTAGCATTTATTTTGCTAAAAACTGTTGTTGAGTGTGTCTGAGAACAAGCAAGGGATTCTTTGATGTACAAAAAGGGAGTGGTTTGATACTGCAAGCTACACTTTGGATTAAAAAAGTTTGGCTTAAAATGAGCATTGTCTTTACATTATTTAAATCACAGACGTAAATTTAAATAAGACAACTTTGACTTGTTTGTTTTCAGGGCATAAACAGCCATCTCCTTGGTGAAAGTCCCGTGTTTGTTATACCTGTTTGTTATACCTGTTTCCCTTTGAGACAATGACAAAGGTTTCCAAGGAACAATTTGGTCCGACATGCCCTCAGTTAACTATGCACCTCTTCTTGTCTTTTGTATGTGCTATTTTGGTGCTGTTGAAAACACATGTGCCACAATAATATAACCTTTTTTTCACATAGTTGCTGAGTTTTCCTCATTTATTTTGGTGTAAAGTCTCACAAATTAGATATCTAAATGCAGATTCTTATTGATGGGAGCCATCTCACTATTCACGTGTTTTCAAACACATTTAAATACAGGCTGTTTGGAAACAGAAAAAAAATATTTTTCTGACAAAACAAAATTGTATATGCTTGATTGAGATGTTTTTTGCCGTTGTCCAAATCAAAACCTTCCCAATGAAACAAATTCTTGAAGACATCTCTCCATTTTCGTATCATATATGGTTAGATGGCTGAAGTGACTTGTTTTGTTATTGTTTCACAACTTCTATTTACTTCTTCTACACATTTTACTGGTGGATTACAGCCATGCATGAATTGTAGTATATACTGCCAACATCTGACCCAATTACGGTGTAGCCGAGATCATTTTTCACCAAGGTTAGGGATGCAGTTTTAAATACGCGATCTACATTTTAAATTTGAAACAAAAAACAAAAACACATTAAAACTACTTGGTTACGTTGAGTAAAAACATTACAGTTTGACTTAAAACAAGTATGTCTGTTACACTATTTCAATTACAGACATCAATTAAAATCAGTCAACTTTGACTCTTCACATGGGACACAAACAGCAATCTCCTGGGTGAAAGTCCCGTGTTTGTTTGACCCACCTGTCCACCTCAACCAAGTTTCCAATGTGGACTCCCGCTGACAATGATTAGAAACATGTTTGTTATACATCAAAAACAAACTCAATCATATATATATATAAATATAAATACATATCCCTTGACACTCAAATGACAATGAACAGGATGTGTAAACTGTTACGGATTACAGTAAATGAAATGTCACATTCAGAAATATCAGATGTGACGACGAATGTTGACCTCTTTTAACGGTTACGGGAATGATCGTGACCACAAGCCTTTTGTCCTATGAGCATTTGATCTCACATGGTTAAAATCATTGGTAAAGTATACATTCATGCTTCACAATGAGCAATGACACAGCACGTGCCCTAACCCTAACCCAATCATTTTAGAAATACACTGCTCATTAATTGCGTGTGACACATTCAGTCTTGGCAGCTTACCCTTTGTCTACCCAGGCTGGCAAAGTAAGTTTGCAAACAAGTTTGAATGTAGGTCACCTGAAGAAAATGCTATGGATTTCTCCATTTGTATTGTAAATCATTTGTAAATCATTTGTAAATCATTTGTCACATTTGTCCCTTTTTCTGTTTTGTTGAACAGTGATTTACTTTTAGAGACTTTAATTGCTAGAAAGATTCATGTAGATGTGGTCTTACTTAAACAACACATAGACCAAGCAGTGCGAGTGGTAATGCCAGCCTGCTTATGTTCTCACAGTAACAACTCAAATTCTGATATTTAGCAAATAAAAGTATACCACATTCATCATCTTAAATTAGTGTGTTTGAATGTTAATGTTTGCTTGTTAGCAACACAATATTTACTGATGGGAATGAGATCTATTTTGCAAGTTTTTTGTCTGGAACAAAAGTCTTTTGACCGGATGATAGCGCTGGATGAAAGGCCAGGTGATCGAAAAAAAATCTGGATTTATCCTCCTAGAAACATTAATGTCTGCACTAATATTTTGCACAGATCCATAAAATACTGTAGACCCACCTGTCCACCTCAACCTAGTTTCCAATGTGGACTCCCGCTGACAATGATTAGAAACATGTTTGTTATACATCAAAAACAAACTCAATCATATATATACAAATATAAATAACTTTCTTTGCGCTTGAAAGTCCATCACATTATGGTCAACAATCTTGTCTTGATTCCATAGAATCCAAAAATAAAATGCCTCAAGCCACTGCTATTGATTTATCAAGATAAACCCTTCGTAGTATAGAAGTACATTGACTATCAATGTAGATAGTGATAGATGTCCAAGCTGTAAGAGGGAGCTTGGGCAGAAACGATGGCATACCCAACAGCTCCAATCCCATCTACCCTTCTAGCTAGTCCATCTACATAATAGAATATTTGTTTAGAAGAGGTGTGGAACCTTTTGTTCTGGAGTTACTGCGAAATTAATTGCTGCCAGAAAGTCACAAGGCTTCCAATCTTCCTCAGTAGAGAGGAGTAGCGTGATTCAACACTTTTTGAATCGATTTTTGCCAATTGCTCGTTTATTTGGCGATATCTCATGTTCTAGGTAGTGCACTTGTTGTTTGAACAGGTCTCAAATATTTGCCTTTGGCTTTTGTCACCAGAACAAATGAAGTATTACATGGAGAAGTTGGGGCTGGAACACAATTTTTTATAATTCAGGAGTTCTTCAAAGATGGGAGTCATGCTTTCCTCTGCATCAGGTCTTAAGGGGGTATTGTCGCATGTTGGGCCTATAATCTGATTTTAACAACCACAACTAATTTTGTGTTTTCCTTAATCAGGCCAACATCATAGTTATGAGTTGGCCACCGTTTTTCAGGAATCACCTTCAATGCAGTATGGGCTAATTTATACTTGGGGTTGTCCATCACGAAATTATGGACCATGGTGGGAAATTAATCCAGAGTCCATTAATTTGTTACTTCTATATTAGATAACTGCACTTGCTAATTATCAGGCAGCTCTAATAACTCTCTTCAGCCTTTCCAGTTGATCCAGAATGCTACAGCACATGTACCAACAAAAACCTATAAAATGAATTAGATTACTCCCAAATAGCTGTACCGTTGTTGTGATTGCTACCCAATGCTACTATTATTATTATTTTTAGTCACAGTACTATTACTATTACTGCTACCATGAGTTTTGCATGTATTTGGTTATGAACCAAAATTTTGGACAAACTAAAAACTGATGAAAACAATGGGTTTACCAAAGTTCAGAAAATAATCCTGAGGGGGACATGAATTTCTGTGACAGAACTTCATGTCTTTAAATGTTCTAATGTATTGTATGAGTTTGTATTTTCTTCTGCTGATGGTACTTGAGTAAATCTTCTAAGCCACTGTTCACCTTTGGATATAATTTCTAAGTCAGGTAACAAATCTTATCATCTTAAAATAAAAAAACAACAACCCAAAAACCAAGATTGTTAAAGAACAAGAACTTTGATCGGAAATGCTCCAACTGAGTCAGCCAGCACTTTTGATGGCGACTCTAGGAAAACAGTATGAGTGATGAATGAAGCAATGGAAGAGTTCCAGCTGTCATGTCATCCTTTCTGAGTCTGATTCATGGGCCGGAAGTAATTATTCTAAATTTAGATGTTGAACCCTGTTCGACATTTTCCCGTAATTTTCCAATAGTCCTTGGCTTCATTTGTTAAACAGATATCTGCATATGAATGCGAAATCTGGCGTCAATGGAAAAAGATTCTGCTATTTGACCAAAATATTGACATACAAAAATGTGACCCAATGAAAACTTATAGGATCACTAAAGTTACTAAAGTGAGATATTTCAACTAAAACTACAGATTTCAGCCTCACAAGGAATATCACCGCTGGTGCCAATGGAAATTAGGATTTATTCTTTTGGAACCACGAATGTCCAAACAAATGTACAAAATGTCATTGAAATGCATCAAATAGCTGAGATCTTTCGGTCTAGACCAAACTGTTGACCCGACCAATGGACCAACATTGCCGAAGTCCAATATGTTAAATATATAGAAGTACAAACATGTAATATCCAAGTGAAGTACACTACTTTACATTTTTCTTACAGTATTTGATGAATGTTACTTTTAATCTTTGAATACAATTTTTCCGACAGATAATAAGTCTAATGCTGTTTGTTTAAGTTATTAGATAACAGTTTTCTGGCAAGCTCTTTTAACACTATGTTCCAGCTGTTATTTAAAATAAATGGGTCATTCAGTTAGACCCACGACGCCGAGAAGTCTCAAAATTAAGGTTCAGCGTCTCAGAACCGACCCTCCATATCACGTTATATAAACTTCTGTCTGCATTATCCCCAGCTAACAGCATGTTAAGCTAGCTGTTATCACTGGAAGCATGCTGCTAAACCCAAGTTAAGTAATGCTTTGGCGCACATTAGATCAGTACATATTTAGTAGTAAGTAAATAATTTGCATGATCGGCATATTTTCCTTGAAAAATAAAGGTTGAATAAGAAAAAGACTTTGCATTTACATATATTAATATTGCCAGCAACCTATACAAATTGCAAAATAAGAAAGTCAACAAAGTTAAACATATATAATACATCATTAAATGACAAATGAATTGCTTCTCTCAAAATTTTCGAAATATATATTTTATTTGCAGTTAAACAATTTGTATCTTGAGTGATAAATTGTTCATTTAGGCAACATCATGAAGTTGCACAGTTCATGCAACATTTAGAGCATTTTAATATAGGCTACATTTATATACACATGGGTTTGAAAACCATTCAGGAATAATGTAAACATTGCTGCCATCTTTTAGGCAGTAAAAGTGTGTGCAAAGGCAAGTCGTGACATTTAGCTTGTTGCAGTCCAGAGTCAGTCAAATACTAGTCAAGTAAAATAAATATAGAATTATATACAGTGTATAAACAAAATGTTTGACATCAGTAAGCCTCATCCTTTCTTATGACTCATGACATAACTGACTCAATGGTAATGTCCTGTCCTTCTCTGACTCGTTCCTCAAGAGGACAGATGATCAACGGGGCGGTGTTCTTCCCTTCATCTTGAACACAGGGGTTGAAGTACGGGTTAAGGGGCTCATTGAAGTCACACCCGCTGTACGTGTAAATGTGGGTCTTTGCCTCCGCGTCGTAGAAGGACACCGATCCTTCCTCGTAGTCCAGGAACACGCCCACTTTCTGGGGTGTTTTCTGGAGGTGGAGGGCGACCGAGGGGCCGGCGCAGGCGGTGAGACTGTTGCCTTTCCGCCGACAGATCGCCCAGTAACCGTGTTCAGGACGCACCGAGATGACCCCCTTCCTGTTGATGGACTCCCTGGTCACGCCAAGATCCCAGTCTGTTTTGTTTCCAACCTGAAAACACAAATGACATAATCAGACATGCATGCTTGTTTTAAAAGAAACGCTTCACCATAATAAAAAATGTATTCATGATTCACAATAGGCCGATTGTGTTTGATTTCCTTAAGTTGAACTTGATTCAGTTAGAGGTTGTATTATATTAACTGTGTATAACTAGTCTTTAGATGCTGATGTTCTTCTGTGGTGGTCGGATACATTCAATTTGATTTGTTTAAGTGCACTGCTTTCCTGTTTCTGATCTCCTTACCTGAACAACCCAGTAGCGTCTTCCAGATGCAAAGGTTTGTTTGCCCAAAACACAGACGCAGGAGTTGAAACGCCGAGGATTGTCTGGGAGTAGGGCATTATTGTTCTGGCTGCTGACGACCACCTGTGAATCAACATAATCATCGTTACCGTCATCATCCTCATCACATGAAACATTAGCCTAATTGTAACGATTAATATGGTTAATATTAATAACCGCAGGTTATTAATGTTAAGGTCCTTCCTTCCTGCCGCTGTCAGGCTGCACAACCAGTAGACCACACGTGCCAAAAAACTGTGCAATATAAAAATCTGTGCAATCCACTGTACAATACAAAAATATTCTGTTCATATAATATTTTAGTTATTGTGGATTTTTAAGTTGTTTTACTTGTTCTTTACTGTGTTATTACTTATTTACTTATTTATAATACTTGTTTTGATTTTGTTTTTTACTATGTATCTTGTTTGCACTATCCTCTCTGCTGCTGTAATCCTGCAAAAAAATGATTATCTTATCTTATCTTAACAGTGTAGCCTTATTATTTTTCAGATCATAATTTTAAGCCCCTTTCGAGTGAATTCTCACATTCATGTGAGAAAATGTCTTTACTTCAAATCTTATTACAGCAAATTGGAGCACAGCACATGATGTTTTTAGCGAAAAAGCTCAATAATTTTACGCTCAAACTGCTGTGTCAGAACAAAAGATCCGTCTTTAAATGTGAGAACTTTTAGTTTCCTAGTAAAACTGTGCCCTTCACACATTTAATATAATGATCATAGAAATCAGACAATACCTTCTTTCTGTCTGGAGACAGGACGAGCCAGCCTGAAGCAGTCTCAGGGTCCAGAGTGACATCGACTGCAGAAACAAAGAAGAAAAACAGTGAGTCAGGTCATAAGAAGAGAAGCTAATCAAGGTAAAACTATGATGGACGTGGGACTGTGAACATACCTGCATATTCATTCAGCTTGTCTGCTTCTGCAAAAGGGAAAAGAAAAAGGTTATTTTCAAGCACTGATTTTCAAAAAATCTTTTCTTTTCTTTTGTTTCTGCCAAAAGACTACTGACCATCTGCAGACAGTTTGTCCGAAAGATCCTGGCAGATGTCGACGAGCTTGGAGAAGGCTCTCGTCACCGTTCCCATGCAGTTATCAGAGTAGACTGTGACGTCAGACCAATCTCTGGTGGATGGGAGTCGATTTAGAGACGGGAAACTCTAAAATGAAGAAAATAATAATGAGAAGATTAGGTTTAGATTAGATTAGGTCGCACAGGTTTAAATACGTAGGACGGTTTTTAAAATATTGACGCTGCATAGAAATGTATGCAATTAATTTCAGGTATCTAACCTGCAGGAGTTGAACGGGGCTCTGAGTGTTCTCTAGCTGCTTCAGCTCGATGCCCCTCGTCTGCAGCTCGTGGACTTCCTGCTGCAGCTCCTGGAACATCTCCTCAGCTCTCCTCTCGGCTTCTTGATGCTTCTTCTCCAGCTCCTCCGCCAGCCTGGCCTGGTGTCTCTGGATGGCGGTTATCAGCAAGCTGCAGACCTTAGCACTGCCCTGTATCTCCCTTTCTGTGATTTCCTGTTGATTGAAACGATAGAAACGTTTAATGTTACAGATCAAAACAAACAAATAGGAGAAGTAAGACCTTTTTTAAAAATGAACTTACTTTGCTTAGATCCACAGAATTTTTTATCTGCTCTATTTTTCTCCATCTGGCATGGATCATCTGTTTAATGCTGGCCTTCGTGTCCCTCAAAGAAGTCTGCAAAATGTCAAAAATGCATGCAAAACACATTACATACAAGGGTAAAGCAAGTAAAAGGAATGGTTTCGTAAAGAAAAGATGACCAATAAAAATAAACATTTCTCTCACCTTGACCCTCTTCCTCTCCTCCTCAATGAGTACGAAGTTGTGCTGTTTGTGTTCCCTCTCTGTGCATTTCACACAAACAGGCATCTGGTCGCTCTTGCAGAACATCGTCAGCGGCTTCTTGTGTTTTCTGCAGAGATGACTGGCGATGAAACTGTCCGAATCCGTCAGCTGGTGTGTCTGCAGGGCTGCTTCCCTCAGGTGTGGTGCGAGGTGAAGTTCGCAATATGATTCCAAGCACGTCAGACACGACTTGACCGACGGTGATTTGTCTCCGCAGCAGATGGCACAGGGAACTTCGTCAGCCTCCAAAAGTTGGGGTAGAGAATTTGTCCTGCTTCCTGGCGGCAAATTCTCCCCTTGAGACCTTTTGATCATAATCCAAATCTGTTAAATCTCAATTTTAGTAAAACAAAATTTGGTTTAATATGGCTTGCTTAAAAAAAGCGAGAGAGGTAGTAGTGTTCAATAACAAACCTTTTATAGAATTCAATGATTTCAGCATAACCTAGGTTGATGCTGAGCTTCGGGCGCTTTCTGTATGTCTTTTTGCACAGCGGACACTCAGGCTTTCTCTTCATATCCCAAAAACCTTCAATGCAGTCCAGGCAAAAGGTGTGACCACAAGTGATGGTGGTCGGGTTGGTGAATATGTCAAGGCAGATGCAGCACTTGAACTGCTCTTCCAACACGACCGCAAAGGCCATGTTTGCAACTGGAAAAATAACATTATATTACTTAAACATGAGACACCGTAAATGAGTAAAAACCATGGCAGCACTTGAATTTTTTAATAATACCAGAAAGAGTAAAAGAAAAACCAATTCACATAACTTTCACAATCAGATTTCAGATCGTCTTATCCACAGAAAGAAAACCACAAATAACGAACAAATAAAACCATTTAGTATTTATCTATGAATAGAAGTTATATTGTCCCCTTGCCCTTTCTTCCAGACCTTTAAGACAAACATAACATAACTTTAAAGTGTTTTAAATATCTGTGCAACAGAATATTTAAGCAGAAAATATAAAAGACATGCAGTATTTATATCGGAATTGCCATGAAACCTGTTTCATTTTGTTATTTCTTAAGTTGTTCTAACCATTAATGCCATTATTTATATAAAATATACCATTAATAGAAGAAAACATTTAAAATAAAGCATTTTTTCTACTTTAAATTACCACATTTTATCTATCTTACCTGGTTGTGTTGTCATGTCAAGTGTCCTGATCGTTCTCACAAGACGTAGCATAAAGTGCAGCATGCAGTGTGGTTTAAATACTCATAGACACTCCTTGTTTTGCAGTCGGATTAGTCACTCTTGTCTAATTACTGTTTAGCTGCTCTTTGCAAGTTTAAAAATATTTTTTTTCTCATCCCCCAGTCACTCTAGGACATCTTGTTCCTTGGCTCCGACTGAAAGATTGAGGTCATGTAGTGGAGGTAGTGAAGGGTTGGGCCTCAGCTGCAGATCAAGCTCTAAGGGAATTCCCCTCAAGGTCATTATTCCCAAGCATGACAGTGATCGAGAGCCAAAACGTGATCAGTTATTGTTGAGGACAAATGAATGTGTTTGTGTGTGAAACCCATCTGACAGAATGACACTCTAGTACATCTTGTTCCTTGGCATGTAGTGGAGGTAGTGAAGGGTGACAGAATAATATGTACCAAAAAGGTTCCATGGGCAAATCTGTTGAGTGTGTTGGGATTAAACATATATGACTTTACGTTGTACAGTGTGCCTCAGGAAAAGTTTGTGCAATTCTTTGATCTAAAATCATTCCAGAGATATATGAATAATGCATTAAAAAGCCCAACAATATAGAATAACAACTTGAACAACTTCTGCAATCAAATCTTCATTGTATTCAACAAAAGTCACTAAAAACATGATTTCATTATTTAATGCTGGAGAAATCTGAATTAATACCAATTGAATAGTCCCTCTTGCCAGCTTTAAAAATAAAGTAAGAAAACTTAAACATCACAATTAAACACCACACCACTCTATTTTTTTTTTAAACCACATGTACACCAGAATAAACATACTACCAATTGGATTTTTTTTAGCCATTTCTGTTAAATTTACTCTCTTATATTATAGGCTGTATCGAAAAAAATCAACTAATTTATTTTAATAAATTGATTTGCCAAGGTCAAAGTTTAGGATAAGTGCATTAATCATAAGTTCAAGATGTGTTGCTGTGTACTTCTTAATTGTTCTGTTCAGATTCACATCAGCTGTGTGCTTCTGCAACCTTCCAAGGAAGAATGAATATATATATACATATAGTTAAATATGTACTGTACATATTCTGGTTTGTGGTTGATGAAAGAAAATTATTTCTCATGTATTTAATAGTGAAATCATGTTGAAGACAACGTTCAAGTTAGTTTTCTACATTGTAAGACTTTTTTATGCATTATTCATAAATCTCTGGATTGATTTTTAGATTGAAGAATTACACAACATTTGTCTGAGGCACACTTTACAATGTGAAACACTATATGTTTAATCACTCACATGGTGGTTCACCAGAATTGCACGTGACACATTTTCGTACGTATTATTCTGTCAGGTGTTT
The DNA here is from genome assembly GCF_027596085.1 of Anoplopoma fimbria. Classification (NCBI taxonomy): domain Eukaryota; kingdom Metazoa; phylum Chordata; class Actinopteri; order Perciformes; family Anoplopomatidae; genus Anoplopoma; species Anoplopoma fimbria. Next base: position 4,661,385 of record NC_072455.1, on the reverse strand, counting down.
TTTCACACCATCCTCAACAATAATTGATCACGTTTTGGCTGCTGCTCAATAACATTCAAGCCGGGACGTAATGACCTAAATAAATAATTACAGCATGTGATTCAAACATTCCAGCACATGTTGGTCTGTAGCTGAGGGCCAACCCTTCAATACCTGAACGAGATTGACTACATGACCGTAGGATTGTGTTTAGGAAAAATGTAAACAATTGAAGCCAAAGTACAAGACGTACTAAAATGTTTGAGACATTGTCAGAGACACATTGCTTTCTTTCAGCTGAATCCTCTTCAATGGAAGTATTCAGTAAAAGTACCCAAAACATCAATAAATAATTACTATATTAAAAGCAAATGGCATGTAGTGGAAATGACACTGAAAAACATCAAAGGTAAAATTGCTCATAATTCAAAGTGAGTGTCACACTATGATATATTATAATAATGGAACAAGATTATAATCTTTGAGAGATGTGGGGGAAGTCATTTAAATATAACAAGGAGGAGATAAAGGGTGATTAGACAAGAGACTAATTTCCCCACAGGCAGTGGAATATTTTTCTTCCATCTGACGCGCAATATTCTTCATGTGAGGTGTATTTAAATCTTTGCGCTGGAAAGTCCATCACATTATGGTCAACAATCAAAATGTCATTGAAATGCATCAAATAGCTGAGATCTTTCGGTCTAGACCAAACTGTTGAACCGACCAATGGACCAACATTGCCGAAGTCCAATATTTGAAATATATAGAAGTACAAGCATGTAATATCCAAGTGAAGTACACTACTTTACATTTTTTCTTACAGTAATTGAGTAATGTTACTTTTAATCTTGGAATACAATTTTTCTGACAGGTAATAAGTCTAATGCTGTTTGTTTAATACTCCTCCCAGGCCGCAGAGTCCGGATCTCCAGTCGGGTGGGTGGAGGGGGTCTGGAGGCAAGATCTCTCGAACCTGGGGCTCTGGCTGCAAGGCGGGAACAGGAGCAGGGGGACGCTGCGACCCAGCGGAAAGCAGGTGGACGATGCAGCCCAGCCGGGACGGGACCCGGGGTAGGCTGCGGCCCAGCCAGCACGGGACCTGGGGAAGGCTGCGACCCAGCCGGGACGGGACCCGGGGAAGGCTGCTGCCCAGCCGGGACTGGAGTTGGCCGTGGCGCCGACGGGACGGGCGGTGCAGGAGTCTGCCGGAGCGCCGACGGTTGTTGATGTGCAGGAGTTGGCAGGAAAGCCGATGGGTCAGGAGGTGAAGGAGTCGGCAGGAAAGCCGACTGATCAGTAGGTGAAGGAGTCGGCAGGAAAGCCGACGGGTCAGTAGGTGAAGGAGTCGGCATGAAAGCCAACGGGTCAGTAGGTGAAGGAGTCGGCAGGAAAGCCGACGGGTCAGGAGGTGAAGGAGTTGGCAGGAAAGCCGACGGTTCTTGAGGTGCAGGAGTCGGCAGGAAAGCCGACGGGTCAGGAGGTGAAGGAGTCGGCAGGAAAGCCGACTGGTCAGGAGGTGAAGGAGTCGGCCGGAGCGCCAACGGATCAGGAGGTACAGGAGTCGGCAGGAAAGCCGACGGGTCACGACGGGTCGGCAGGAAAGCCGACTGGTCAGTAGGTGAAGGAGTCGGCATGAAAGCCGACGGGTCAGGAGGTGAAGGAGTCGGCAGGAAAGCCGACGGGACAGGAGTCGGCCGGGACGCCGGGTCAGGAAAGCACTGACGGGGACAGGAGTCGGCAGGGACGCCGACGGGTCAGGAGTCGGCAATGAACGGCGACTGGACAGGAGTCGGCCGGGGCGCCGACGGGTCAGGAGTCGGCCGGAACGCCGACGGGTCAGGAGTCGGCCGGAACGCCGACGGGTCAGGAGTCGGCCGGAACGCCGAAGGGTCAGGAGTCGGCCGGGTGCCGACGGGACAGGAGTCGGCAGGAGCGCCGACTGGACAGGAGTCAGCCGGGAAGCCAGCGAGACAGGTGCAGTCTGGATAGCCAGGGAGACAGGCACAGTCAGGAAAGCCGGCAAGACAAGCTTCGGGACAGGCTGCGCGAAGGTCTGCGAAATGGCTGTCGTGAGCTGCTGAACCTGGATAAACAGGGCAGTCCAGGCCTGGTTGCTGCTCGCCACGGTGTGGCGAACATCAGCGGTGTTGGTGACATCCTGGGTCACGTGTCTCTGGAGCACCTCTTCAATGAACCCGAACCGGGCCTGTGACGAGGTGTTGAACGCTGGGTCCATGTCGGGGCCAGATCGTAGGACCAGGACGGGACCTGGGGAAGGCTGCGACCCAGCCGGGACGGGACCCGGGGAAGGCTGCTGCCCAGCCAGGACTGGAGCTGGCCGTGGCGCCGACGGGATGGGCGGTGCAGGAGTCTGCCGGAGCGCCGACGGTTCTTGAGGTGCAGGAGTCGGCAGGAAAGCCGACGGGTCAGGAGGTGAAGGAGTCGGCAGGAAAGCCGACGGGTCAGGAGGTGAAGGAGTCGGCAGGAAAGCCGACGGATCAGGAGGTGAAGGAGTCGGCAGGAAAGCGACTGGTCAGTAGGTGAAGGAGTAGGTGAAGGAGTCGGCAGGAAAGCCGACTGGTCAGTAGATGAAGGAGTCGGCAGGAAAGCCGACTGGTCACTGGCCGACTCAGTAGGTGAAGGAGTCGGCATGAAAGCCGACGGGTCAGTAGGTGAAGGAGTCGGCAGGAAAGCCGACGGGTCAGGGTGAAGGTGGCAGGAAAGCCGACGGGTCAGGAGGTGAAGGAGTCGGCAGGAAAGCCGACTGGTCAGGAGGTGAAGGAGTCGGCAGGAAAGCCGACGGGTCAGGAGGTGAAGGAGTCAGCAGGAAAGCCGACTGGTCAGGAGATGAAGGTGTCGGCAGGAAAGCCGACGGGACAGGAGTCGGCCGGGACAGGAGTCGGCCGGGATGCCGACGGGTCAGGAGTCGGCAGGGACGCCGACTGGACAGGAGTCAGCAGGGGCGCCGATGGGTCAGGAGTCGGCCAGAACGCCGATGGGTCAGGAGTCGGCCAGAACGCCGAAGGGTCAGGAGTCGGCCGGGGTGCCGACGGGACAGGAGTCGGCAGGAGCGCCGACTGGACAGGAGTCCGCCCGGGAAGCCAGCGAGACAGGTGCAGTCTGGATAGCCGGCGAGACAGGCGCAGTCTGGAAAGCCGGGGAGACAGGCGCAGTCTGGATAGCCGGGGAGACAGGCACAGTCAGGAAAGCCGGCAAGACAAGCTTAGGGACAGGCTGCGCGAAGGTCTGCGAAATGGCTGTCGTGAGCTGCTGAACCTGGATAAACAGGGCAGTCCAGGCCTGGTTGCTGCTCGCCACGGCGTGGCGAACGTCAGCGGTGTTGGTGACATCCTTGGTCACGTGTCTCTGGAGCGCCTCTTCAATGAACCCGAACCGGGCCTGTGACGAGGTGTTGAACGCTGGGTCCATGTCGGGGCCAGATCGTAGGACCAGGACGGGACCTGGGGAAGGCTGCGACCCAGCCGGGACGGGACCCGGGGAAGGCTGCTGCCCAGCCGGGACTGGAGCTGGCCGTGGCGCCGACGGGACGGGCGGTGCAGGAGTCTGCCGGAGCGCCGACGGTTCTTGAGGGTGCAGGAGTCGGCAGGAAAGCCGACGGGTCAGGGTGAGGTGAAGGAGTCGGCAGGAAAGCCGACTGGTCAGTAGGTGAAGGAGTCGGCAGAAAGTCGACGGGTCAGGAGGTGAAGGAGTCGGCAGGAAAGCCGACGGATCAGGAGGTGAAGGAGTCGGCAGGAAAGCCGACTGGTCAGGAGGTGAAGGTGTCGGCAGGAAAGCCGACGGGTCAGGAGGTCGAAGGAGTCGGCCGGAATGCCGACGGGTCAGGAGTCGGCAGGGACGCCGACTGGACAGGAGTCGGCAGGGAAGCCAGACGAGACAGGTGCAGTCTGGATAGGAGTCGGACAGGCGCAGTCTGGAAAGGATCAGGGAGACAGGGACGCAGTCGGATAAAGCCGGGGAGACAGGTCAGTCAGGAAGGAGCCGGCAGGAGACAAGCTTAGGGACAGGCTGCGCGAAGGTCTGCGAAATGGCTGTCGTGAGCTGCTGAACCTGGATAAACAGGGCAGTCCAGGCCTGGTGCTGCTCGCCACGGCGTGGCGAACGTCAGCGGTGTTGGTGACATCCTTGGTCACGTGTCTCTGGAGCGCCTCTTCAATGAACCCGAACCGGGCCTGTGACGAGGTGTTGAACGCTGGGTCCATGTCGGGGCCAGATCGTAGGACCAGGACGGGACCTGGGGAAGGCTGCGACCCAGCCGGGACGGGACCCGGGGAAGGCTGCTGCCCAGCCGGGACTGGAGCTGGCCGTGGCGCCGACGGGACGGGCGGTGCAGGAGTCTGCCGGAGCGCCGACGGTTCTTGAGGTGCAGGAGTCGGCAGGAAAGCCGACGGGTCAGGAGGTGAAGGAGTCGGCAGGAAAGCCGACTGGTCAGGAGGTGAAGGAGTCGGCAGGAAAGCCGACGGGTCAGGAGGTGAAGGAGTCGGCAGGAAAGCCGACGGGTCAGGAGGTGAAGGAGTCGGCAGGAAAGCCGACTGGTCAGTAGGTGAAGGAGTCGGCATGAAAGCCGACGGGTCAGTAGGTGAAGGAGTCGGCAGGAAAGCCGACTGGTCAGTAGGTGAAGGAGTCGGCAGAAAGCCGACGGTCAGGAGGTGAAGGAGTCGGCAGGAAAGCTGACAGGTCAGTAGGTGAAGGAGTCGGCAGGAAAGCCGACGGGTCAGGAGGTGAAGGAGTCGGCAGGAAAGCCGACGGGTCAGGAGGTGAAGGAGTCGGCAGGAAAGCCGACGGGTCAGTAGGTGAAGGAGTCGGCAGGAAAGCCGACAGGAAAGCCGACTGGTCAGTAGGTGAAGGAGTCGGCAGGAAAGCCGACGGGTCAGGAGGTGAAGGAGTCGGCAGGAAAGCCGACTGGTCAGTAGGTGAAGGAGTCGGCAGGAAAGCCGACGGGTCAGGAGGTGAAGGAGTCGGCAGGAAAGCCGACGGGTCAGGAGGTGAAGGAGGAAAGCCGAGGGTCAGAAAGGAAAGCCGGCAGTAGGTGGGCAGGAAAGCCGACTGGTCAGGAAGGAATCGGCAGGAAAGCCGACTGGTCAGGAGGTGAAGGTGTCGGCAGGAAAGCCGACGGGACAGGAGGCAAGAAGGCCGGGACAGGAGTCGGCCGGGATGCCGACGGGTCAGGAGTCGGCAGGGACGCCGACTGGACAGGAGTCAGCAGGGGCGCCGATGGGTCAGGAGTCGGCCAGAACGCCGACGGGTCAGGAGTCGGCCAGAACGCCGAAGGGTCAGGAGTCGGCCGGGGTGCCGGGGGACAGGAGTCGGCAGGAGCGCCGACTGGACAGGAGTCGCCCGGGAAGCCAGCGAGACAGGTGCAGTCTGGATAGCCGGCGAGACAGGCGCAGTCTGGAAAGCCGGGGAGACAGGCGCAGTCTGGATAGCCGGGGAGACAGGCACAGTCAGGAAAGCCGGCAAGACAAGCTTAGGGACAGGCTGCGCGAAGGTCTGCGAAATGGCTGTCGTGAGCTGCTGAACCTGGATAAACAGGGCAGTCCAGGCCTGGTTGCTGCTCGCCACGGCGTGGCGAACGTCAGCGGTGTTGGTGAAATCCTTGGTCACGTGTCTCTGGAGCGCCTTCAATGAACCCGAACCGGGCCTGTGACGAGGTGTTGAACGCTGGGTCCATGTCGGGGCCAGATCGTAGGACCAGGACGGGACCTGGGGAAGGCTGCGACCCAACCGGGACGGGACCCGGGGAAGGCTGCTGCCCAGCCGGGACTGGAGCTGGCCGTGGCGCCGACGGGACGGGCGGTGCAGGAGTCTGCCGGAGCGCCGACGGTTCTTGAGGTGCAGGAGTCGGCAGGAAAGCCGACGGGTCAGGAGGTGAAGGAGTCGGCAGGAAAGCCGACTGGTCAGTAGGTGAAGGAGTCGGCATGAAAGTCGACGGGTCAGGAGGTGAAGGAGTCGGCAGGAAAGCCGACGGTCAGGAGGTGAAGGAGTCGGCAGGAAAGCCGACTGGTCAGTAGGTGAAGGAGTCGGCATGAAAGCCGACGGGTCAGTAGATGAAGGAGTCGGCAGGAAAGCTGACTGGTCAGTAGGTGAAGGAGTCGGCATGAAAGCCGACGGGTCAGTAGATGAAGGAGTCGGCAGGAAAGCCGACTGGTCAGTAGGTGAAGGAGTCGGCATGAAAGCCGACGGGTCAGTAGGTGAAGGAGTCGGCAGGAAAGCCGACGGGTCAGGAGGTGAAGGAGTCGGCAGGAAAGCCGACGGGTCAGGACGGTCAGGAAGGAGTCGGCAGGAAAGCCGACGGGTCAGGAGGTGAAGGAGTCGGCAGGAAAGCCGACTGGTCAGGAGGTGAAGGAGAAGGGAGGAAAGCCGACGGGTCAGGAGGAGGCCAGGAGCGACGGGATGCCGACAGGAGTCGGCGGCCGGGACAGGAGTCGGCAGGGATGCCCGACTGGTCAGGAGTCGGCAGGGAAGCCAGCGGACAGGAGTCGGTCGGGAAGCCGGGAGCGAGACAGGTGCAGTCTGGATAGCCGGCGAGACAGGCGCAGTCTGGAAAGCCGGGGAGACAGGCGCAGTCTGGATAGCCGGGGAGACAGGCACAGTCAGGAAAGCCGGCAAGACAAGCTTAGGGACAGGCTGCGCGAAGGTCTGCGAAATGGCTGTCGTGAGCTGCTGAACCTGGATAAACAGGGCAGTCCAGGCCTGGTTGCTGCTCGCCACGGCGTGGCGAACGTCAGCGGTGTTGGTGACATCCTTTGTCACGTGTCTCTGGAGCGCCTCTTCAATGAACCCGAACCGGGCCTGTGACGAGGTGTTGAACGCTGGGTCCATGTCGGGGCCAGATCGTAGGACCAGGACGGGACCTGGGGAAGGCTGCGACCCAGCCGGGACGGGACCCGGGGAAGGCTGCTGCCCTGCCGGGACTGGAGTTGGCCGTGGCGCCGACGGGACGGGCGGTGCAGGAGTCTGCCAGGAAAGCCGACGGTTCAGGGTGAAGGAGTCGGCAGGAAAGCCGACGGGTCAGGAGGTGAAGGAGTCGGCAGGAAAGCCGACGGGTCGGCAGGAGCCGACGGGTCAGGAGGAAGGAGTCGGCAGGAAAGCCGACTGGTCAGTAGGTGAAGGAGTCGGCAGGAAAGCCGACGGGTCAGGAAGGAGTCGGCAAGGAAGGTCGGCAGGAAAGCCAACTGGTCAGTAGGTGAAGGAGTCGGCATGAAAGCCAACGGGTCAGGAGGTGAAGGAGTCGGCAGTAGTTGAAGGAATCGGGTCAGTAGGTGAAGGAGTCGGCAGGAAAGCCGACGGGTCAGGAGGTGAAGGAGTCGGCAGGAAAGCCGACGGGTCAGGAGGTGAAGGAGTCGGCAGTAGCCGACTGAAGGAGGAGTCCGGGTCAGTAGGTGAAGGAGTCGGCAGGAAAGCCGACGGGTCAGGAGGTGAAGGAGTCGGCAGGAAAGCCGGACGGATCAGTAGGTGAAGGAGTCGGCAGGAAAGCCGACGGGCAGGAGGTGAAGGAGTCGGCAGGAAAGCCGACGGATCAGGGTGAAGGAGTCGGCAGGAAAGCCGACTGGTCAGTAGTTGAAGGAATCGGCAGGAAAGCCGACTGGTCAGGAATAGTTGAAGGAATCGGGTCAGTCTGGAAGGAGTCGGCAGAAAGCCGAGGGTCAGGAGGAGTCGGTCGGCAGTAGTTGAAGGAATCGGGTCAGTAGGTGAAGGAGTCGGCAGGAAAGCCGACGGGTCAGGAGGTGAAGGAGTCGGCAGGAAAGCCGACGGGTCAGGAGGTGAAGGAGTCGGCAGTAGTTGAAGGAATCGGGTCAGTAGGTGAAGGAGTCGGCAGGAAAGCCGACGGGTCAGGAGGTGAAGGAGTCGGCAGGAAAGCCGACGGATCAGTAGGTGAAGGAGTCGGCAGGAAAGCCGACTGGTCAGTAGTTGAAGGAATCGGCAGGAAAGCCGACTGGTCAGTAGGTGAAGGAGTCGGCAGGAAAGCCGACTGGTCAGTAGTTGAAGGAATCGGCAGGAAAGCCGACTGGTCAGTAGTTGAAGGAATCGGCATGAAAGCCGACGGGTCAGTAGATGAAGGAGTCGGCAGGAAAGCCGACAGGTCAGGAGTTGAAGGAGTCGGCAGGAAAGCCGACATGTCAGGAGGTGAAGGAGTAGGCAGGAAAGCCGACGGGTCAGGAGGTGAAGGAGTCGGCTGGAGCGCCGACGGATCAGGAGGTACAGGAGTCGGCCAGAGCGCCGACTGTTCTTGAGGTGCAGGAGTCGGCAGGAAAGCCGACGGGTCAGGAGGTGAAGGAGTCGGCAGGAAAGCCGACGGGTCAGGAGGTGAAGGAGTCGGCAGGAAAGCCGACTGGACAGGAGTCGGCAGGGGCGCCTATGGGTCAGGAGTCGGCCGGAACGCCGACGGGTCAGGAGTTGGCCGGAACACCGACGGGTCAGGAGTTGGCCGGAACACCGAAGGGTCAGGAGTCGGCTGGGGCACCGACGGGACAGGAGTCGGCAGGGGCACCGACGGGACAGGAGTCGGCAGGGGCGCCGATGGGACAGGAGTCGAGACAGGTGCAGTCTGGATAGCCGGCGAGACAGGCGCAGTCTGGAAAGCCGGGGAGACAGGCGCAGTCTGGATAGCCGGGGAGACAGGCACAGTCAGGAAAGCCGTCAAGACAAGCCTAGGGACAGGCTGCGCGAAGGTCTGCGAAATGGCGTCGTGAGCTGCTGAACCTGGATAAACAGGGCAGTCCAGGCCTGGTTGCTGCTCGCCACGGCGTGGCGAACGTCAGCGGTGTTGGTGACAACCTGGGTCGAACGTGACGAGGTGTTGAACGCTGGGTCCATGTCGGGGCCAGATCGTACTGTCACGGATTGTGACAGTACAGTGTCATTGGAAATGACAAATGAATTGCTTCTCTCAAAATTTTCGAAATATATATTTTATTTGCAGTTAAACAATTTGTATCTTGAGTGATAAATTGCTCATTTAGGCAACGTCATGAAATTGCACAGTTCATGCAACATTTAGAGCATTTTAATATAGGCTACATTTATATACACATGGGTTTGAAAACCATTCAGGAATAATGTAAACATTGCTGCCATCTTTTAGGCAGTAAAAGTGTGTGCAAAGGCAAGGTGTGACATTTAGCTTGTTGCAGTCCAGAGTTGATAAAATATTAGTCAAGTAAAATAAATATAGAATTATATACAGTGTATAAACAAAATGTTTGACATCAGTAAGCCTCATCCTTTCTTATGACTCATGACATAACTGACTCAATGGTAATGTCCTGTCCTTCTCTGACTCGTTCCTCAAGAGGACAGATGATCAACGGGGCGGTGTTCTTCCCTTCATCTTGAACACAGGGGTTGAAGTACGGGTTAAGGGGCTCATTGAAGTCACACCCGCTGTACGTGTAAATGTGGGTCTTTGCCTCCGCGTCGTAGAAGGACACCGATCCTTCCTCGTAGTCCAGGAACACGCCCACTTTCTGGGGGGTTTTCTGGAGGCGGAGGGCGACCGAGGGGCCGGCGCAGGCGGTGAGACTGTCGCCTTTCCGCCGACAGATCGCCCAGTAACCGTGTTCAGGACGCACCGAGATGACCCCTTCCTGTTGATGGACTCCCTGGTCACGCCAAGATCCCAGTCTGTTTTGTTTCCAACCTGAAAACACAAATGACATAATCAGACATGCATGCTTGTTTTAAAAGAAACGCTTCACCATAATAAAAAATGTATTCATGATTCACAATAGGCCGATTGTGTTTGATTTCCTTAAGTTGAACTTGATTCAGTTAGAGGTTGTATTATATTAACTGTGTATAACTAGTCTTTAGATGCTGATGTTCTTCTGTGGTGGTCGGATACATTCAATTTGATTTGTTTAAGTGCACTGCTTTCCTGTTTCTGATCTCCTTACCTGAACAACCCAGTAGCGTCTTCCAGATGCAAAGGTTTGTTTGCCCAAAACACAGACGCAGGAGTTGAAACGCCGAGGATTGTCTGGGAGTAGACTATTCCTCTGGCTGCTGACAGTCACCTGTGGACCAACATAATCATTGTTATCATCATCTTCAAATTTCCATAATTAATCGTCTAGTCATATTATATTCAAATCATAATTGTTAGCCTCTTTGCAGTGGATTCTCACATTCATGAAAATGTGACATTACTTCAAATCTCATTACAGTAAAATGGAGCACAGCAGAGAAAATGCTCAACTCTTACAATAAGAAAAATCCAAACTATTCTGAAGAACTTTTAGTTTCCTAGTAAAACTGTGCCCTTCACACATTTAATATAATGATCATAGAAATCAGACAATACCTTCTTTCTGTCTGGAGACAGGACGAGCCAGCCTGAAGCAGTCTCAGGGTCCAGAGTGACACCGACTGCAGAAACAAAGAAGAAAAAACGTGAGTCAGGTCATAAGAAGAGAAGCTAATCAAGGTAAAACTATGATGGACGTGGGACTGTGAACATACCTGCATATTCATTCAGCTTGTCTGCTTCTGCAAAAGAGAAAAAGAAAAATGTTATTTTCATGCACTGATTTTCACAAAAATCTTTGTGAGTAGATAATCATTTTCTGCCAAAAGACTACTGACCATCTGCAGACAGTTTGTCCGAAAGATCCTGGCAGATGTCGACGAGCTTGGAGAAGGCTCTCGTCACCGTTCCCATGCAGTTATCAGAGTAGACTGTGACGTCAGACCAATCTCTGGTGGATGGGAGTCGATTTAGAGACAGGAAACTCTAAAATGAAGAAAATAATAATGAGAAGATTAGGTTTAGATTAGATTAGGTCGCACAGGTTTAAAAACGTTGGACGGTTGTTGAAACGTTGAGGCTGCACAGAAATTATGCAATTAATTTCAGGTATCTAACCTGCAGGAGTTGAACGGGGCTCTGAGTGTTCTCTAGATGCTTCAGCTCGATGCCCCTCATCTGCAGCTCGTGGACTTCCTGCTGCAGCTCCTGGAATATCTCCTCAGCTCTCCTCTCGGCTTCTTCATGCTTCTTCTCCAGCTCCTCCGCCAGCCTGGCCTGGTGTCTCTGGATGGCGGTTATCAGCAAGCTGCAGACCTTAGCACTGCCCTGTATCTCCCTTTCTGTGATTTCCTGTCGATTGAAACGATAGAAACGTTTAATCTTACAGATAAAAACAAACGTGACCATTTAAAATAAGTTAAGATAATCCTTTATTAGTCCCGCATCGGGGAAATTTGCAGGATTTGCAGGATCACAGCAGCAGAGAAGATAGTGCAAACAAGAGACATATTAAAATAAAACAAGATCAAAACAAGCATGTCAGTAGGTAAGTAATAGCAAAGTAAAGAATATTAAATAAATAAAAAAAGTAAAAAATCCACAATAACTAAAATATTATATATACAGACGGAAGAATTATTGTATTGCACAGTGGATTTCACCGATTTTTGAAGTTAGCCCTTTTAGAAAATGCATGAACTTACTTTGCTTCGATCCATAGAAGTTTTTATCTGCTCCATTTTTGTCCATCTGGCACGAATCATCTGTTTAATGCTGGTCTTCGTGTCCCTCAAAGAAGTCTGCAAAAGGTCAAAAATGTTTAATTTAAGTGTAAATTGTTTTGTCATGTGCTGCACAGAAAATCAGCTGAGAGAAAAAAGGTTTAAAGCCTTCTAATTTAATATATTAGTTGATTTAGTTACTTTTTCTCACTTAAGAAATTCAAAATACAGAAAAGTATTTCTACGTACAAGAGAAAATCAAGTAAAATGAATTAAAAAGTATATGTAATCGGCAGAGTTTAAAGGCAGATGACCCCTAAAAGAACAGTTCTCTCACCTTGACCCTCTTCCTCTCCTCCTCAATGGGCACTAAGTTGTGCCGTTTATGTTCCCTCTCTGTGCATTTCACACAAACAGGCTTCTGGTCGCTCTTGCAGAACATCGTCAGCGGCTTCTTGTGTTTTCTGCAGAGATGACTGGCGATGAAACTGTCCGAATCCATCAGCTGGTGTGTCTGCAGGGCTGCTTCCCTCAGGTGTGGTGCGAGGTGAAATTCACAATATGATTCCAAGCACGTCAGACACGACTTGACCGACGGTGATTTGTCTCCGCAGCAGATGTCACAGGGAACTTCGTCAGCCTCCAAAAGTTGGGGTTGGGACTCCATTTGAGACCTTTTGATTATAATACAATTCTGTTAAATCTCAATTATATTGAAACTTTTTCAATATGGCTTGCTTAAAAAAATGTGAGAGAGGTAGTGTTCAATAACAAACCTTTTAAAGAGTTCAATGATTTCAGCATATCCCACGTTGATCCTGAGCTGTGGGCGTTGTCTGAATGTCTCTTTGCACAGCGGACACTCAGGCTCTGTCTTTGTATCCCAGAAGCCCTCGATGCAGTCCATGCAAAAGTTGTGACCACATGCGAGGGATGTTGGGTCGGTGAAGATGTCCTGACAGATGCAGCACTTGAACTGATCATCCAACGGCAGTGCAAGGGCCATGTTTGCAACTGGAAAAATAACACATCAAAAGTGTCAAAGAAAACCAATTCACATTACTTTCACAATCAGAAAACACCTGTAAAAACTGAATATTTATAATTATACAGTATTTATATTGTAGTTGCCAGTAAATCTAAAGCCATGAAACCTCTTCCATTCAGCTATTTCTTAATTCTTTCAAATCATCAATGCCATTAATATATTTACTTATTCATCAAACTGTAAAATGCATTTTAAATGAAATAGTTTTTTTTGTCTTAGACTCATATCAATATCGACTTACCCTTTTGGGATGTCATGCTGAGTGTTATGATCGTCCTTCATCAGGCGCAGATGTTAAATACTCACAGACAAGACACTCCTTGTTCGCTGGGGGTTTAGTCATACCTGTGTTAACTGTTAAGCTCCTCCCTGCGTGTTTACTTTATTTTGTTACACACAATTCGACCCTGTCGAGTAGACAGAATCGTGCAGGAATTTAATGGTGAAGGCGAACCAAATCGTACTGAAACGTTTCATTCACATGCTAAAACACATTATCCCATTATTTGAGCAGCAGCGACGTGATAATACATAGTTCAGGACAAATAAATATGTTTGTATTTCTGTGTAACAAAAATACAATTATAAATGAATATTATGAAAATAATGAAGTATGTTCAATTATTGTAACTGTTTCGAGACCAACAAGATGTAACTGATGATTCAGGACAAAACTGTTGTTTAATATGCATAAAGGTCTTCACACATACACATATATGTGCAAAATTCACATACAGAAGAAGGATTTGGGGATTTAGGAAACAGGTGAGTTGACAGTCGTAGGCTTTTAAGGCAATTTTAGAATAGATTTTGATGCTTATTTGATTGATTGACATGACAGGTGCCAAAAAGTTGTTGGTTTCTGTTTCTTAAAAATGGTGTGATCCAGCACCCCACCTCTCCCCCCTTGTGTGTTTTTTTTTTCTGCTCCGATGCACATTAGCTCAGCGAAGGAAAACAAACCTGTTCAGAAGAATAAAAATAAAAAAATGCGTCTACGTTTTACAGAGAGAAGTCTGCCAAATAAGATTTGATCAAGGCGTTGTTTCAGAGAGGCATTGTTTCCTTTCAGCTGACGCTCTAGAAGACAAAACACTCAGATCCTTTACTGAAGTACATATACCCAGTACATATATATATTAAAAGTCATGCATTGAAAAAGGACACTAAAGTTACTCGTTGAATGTGCTTAAAGTATCAATTGTAAAATGACTCACAATTCAGAAAAATTGTCTCCTGTGAGTGTCACACTATGACATTTTATAGGATTCCTTTACATGTAAGACGCATCTTAATGTTGTAAATTATAAGTATTTTTTATACTGTACAGTAGTTATGTAAAAATGCATCCCATTTAATAAGCTGATCATATGATTTGCATGTACAATCTTTATCTGCAGTATCCAAAGCTATCATAAAATGTTGTGGAATGAAAAATAACTAAAGGAGAAGAAGCATAGGTACCAGAAAATTGTACCTAAATGTAAGTGTTTTTTTTGGTCAGCATGGTGAAACTTATACCTGTCTCTTTAACTTCTAAATGGTCCACTATGTTCTCCAGCTCGTCTCCAGGGTGGAGTACAGTGGGGTTTTGTAGCTTTTGTTTCTTCTGAAAACTGTGTCATGCACGTGGGGAGCGTGAAAGCAAACAGTAAAATAGTGGGCCAACCAGTTCAACAATGAGCTGGAGCTCAGCAATGTGAATCACAGATATACTACACTTAACTACCTCTTCAAAGCAAATAACGTAGTTGTGGTATTTGATGAGTTAAAATGACGTTCTGCCACCATGGAAACAGTTTAACGTGACGTTTCAGCTGCAAAAGCTGTAAAATATCACAATAACTCAACAACACTTTTAAACACAAACACCGCCCTGCTGGTTGAAAGTCCTGTGTTTGTTTAACCCATCCACCACCGCCCACCATAAGCAGTCTTTCTCACTGTTTATAACTTTGAGTGTGCATAATCACATAGATTTATTTATTTTTAAGAAGCCACAACCATGTAATGCGCCTGTTAAGAGGTCGTGGTCATTTGACATATTTCTGAGAGATCAGACTGAACTTGCTTTGAAGCTCCAAAAAGCCGAGATGCAGGAGCCAATTCTCTGTAGGTTAATCGCTACAAGGGACCCATTTACATTTTCATTTTGTACATTGTAAATATAAAAAATACTGATTATAAGCTCTTTAAGTACGATAGTAAATGTACTTAGTTGCATTTTACCACTGAGACACTCATATTTCATTAAAAGCAGTTTTATAGTTGAGTTTTTTTTAAGTAAACACACCAACACCCACACATATACACACGTTTATTAAGGTAAACTTACAGGAGGTCATTACTTAGACAAACTCATTTCCCGTAAGTTTGCCAAAGCTCTAACCATAACCACTAATTGATTAACCCTAAATCCACACCTTAACCACTTATCTAATCTAAAATCATGTTTTCCATATGGGGGACATTGTTTTTATTTACCCTGATTGTACAAGATGTCCCTGATTTATTGGTCTTCAGTCTAAAATATGTCTCTGAAAGTAGCATTAATTAACAAATGCATCATAAAACGCTAGACAGGCATATTAATTACCTGTTGCCAGGAATCTTATTGTAGTCATGCTCACATGTACACACCTCTGCTGCAAGCGACGTAGTTGAAGGATAGACTATGTGTCATCTACACCAACATCCACACACGTACACACACACACACACACACACACACACACACACACACACACACACACACACACACACACACACACACACACACACACACACAGTTCAAATTCTGTCACTTTGGAGGACATTACATACATTCATTTTCTGTAGAATTACCTTAAATCTAACCGTAACTGCTACATGTCTAATCCTAACCCTTACCCTAATCTTAACCCTAACCCTAACCTAAAGTTATCCTAGCCTAAAACCAAGTCTTAACCCTAAAACATAATGATTTAGGTCATGGGTTTTGCATTTTATTCCCAAAAGGAAGGTGAGTCCCCACAATATGAATGTGTAACCACAACATGAGTAATTCACGGCCACACACTCACACACACATATTTACTTAGGTATGCTTTTGGGAGAGCTACCTTGTGATTGACAAGTCTCTACTTAATCAGAGCGGTATACTACTCCGCAGCCAAACCTTGAGAAAGACATTTTCAAAGCGCTGCTGCCTTACAAAATGTTCTTGTGATCGGAAAACCTTTTATTTTCTCTCAGTCTCCTGACGTGCTCAAAGAAGAAGAAAAACCTGAATCAGTCTGCACATGCGACAGCCGCCCCAGGAAATAGTACGAGTGGTGAATGAAGTGATGGCTCATCCAAACAACATGAGCTCATGTCTGATTCATCGTGTTGAAAGTAACATATTCTCAATTAAGATACTGTGCTCTGTTTTCTTCTTCAAAACAGCATGATGTTCATTTAGTCATTTTTTTGTAATTTTATTATGGTCTATTTAGATTCAAATAGACCATAAAGCAGGGTATGCTTTAGGGTGGGCTTACTGTGATTGACGGGTAACTGCTGCTACCAGAGCTACCAGAGCCATATTCGGCGTCTCTACGTTACTCCTCCGCACTCCAATTATGGTTACTTCTGATAATTGGTTTCAAAAAGTCAATATGGCGATGGCCATGATCAAAGATGGCGACGGCCAAAACGCCGATCTCGAAGCCTTAAAACGGCAGTCCACAAAACAATGGGTTGCGCCACGATGACTACGTCTACTTCTTATATACAAAACCTGGAGCAAACCCAAACAGATGCATCATGTTTTTTAAAAACTTCATCCTCAAACAACAAAACTTTAAAAAAAAAGAAAATTCAACACCTGCTTTGGACAAAAAGAAACAAGGTTATAAATATATATATATAATATAATATAATATAATAATGTAATATATATATCATATTATGCATAGTATAAACTATTGATAGGATGATTTTTATGACAAAAAGAGGTCGAATATGCTTTTACATTTTGAAAGAAAAAAATATTTTTCTACAAATCTCTTTATAAGTTTGTGTCACTTTTTCACATAGTGTGATCTGCCTTAATGCGTTAGTTCAACAGGGTAGTTTGACTAAGGCCAGAAAGACTTTAGAAAAGCTAGAACATCATATAGTGTTGATGCCATGATATAAATAACTCTTATGTGTGTACATTGGCTACTTAAACTCTGTGGCGGCTTGGCTCTTTTCTGTAACGTCTACCATGTCTTACATGTTGTGCTTTAAAATAAAAATCAGGATTGTTGCCTTAAATGTCTCTTTTTCATCCGATTGAATATCAAGAACTTCCCTCTATTTAATTAAGCCTTTATTAGTCCCACAATGGGGAAATTATTTATTTTCTTTATTTAGGTAATTTATATATTACAAAATAATCCAAACAATTCGTAATGACTGTAGGCAGTGTATGAGAGAAAGAAGATCTGCAGCATGGATGTAGCGGTGTAAAAATAAAATCAGTCAGTGTGAGTGGGTAGAGGAAATTAAGTTACACCACTGGAAAATATTTAACATCAAATTTCACGACCGTAAATGACCATTATCTACTCCTATTTGACAGATATATGGTTGTTAAGACTCTGTTAAAGCTCACACACATACATACACACACACACACACACACACACACACACACACACACACACACACACACACACACACACACACACACACACACACACACACACACAAAGACTGCACTGAAACCTAAGAAGTACTATTTGCTAACACACGTACGAAAACTTCCAAAACAAAACATTATTGCACAAATGCTTTGTTTTCATGTTCAAGCAGCGAGACTATTTTTGTGTCAGCCACTCAAAGTGTCAGGACGGTATGTCTCCACTAGATTCTTATCTTGACAATGGGTTTGTAAAACAGATCTTGGTACAAAGTGTTGCATGTCAAAGCTTACCAGACACTATTGTGACATGCAAAGAGATCCCTTTCACCTAGTCTGAGCTGTACATTCCGAGAGCTAGATTCCAATCTAGAGTACAGTGCGTCCTCTAAGGTCAGGACACATCCGCCTTACACTTCACTAGCAAGGACCATGTCACAATGATGATTATTAAGTGATTATATTATAAGAGGAATCTTTTGAAAAATCCAAACAAGTAATGGCAGTGAAGGAGAGGATGAGGGTGGAGGTCATGCCATCAGGCTAGTCTGGGTGTCTGACGTAGGTGGCAGGGGAGAATGTATTGAAGAACCCTATGGGGGTGCAGGCCCTGAGGTTTTTCCTTTTTGCAAGTAGGATGCCCAGTTATGAAAAGATTACGATAAGGGTGGAAAGTTGGAGTTACAAAGTATGTACTGTTTGGGATAGTTCTTTGTCACAACCATAGACTGTTTATAAGAAAGGGACTTAGTTATTGTGAGGTCACCCATTGCTTTGTAGACTGCCGGTTTGAAGCCTCCAGTTCGGCGAGTTGGCCATCGCCATCTTGTTTTTTTTTTGGAGGTGACCATATTTAGACGGAAGAGGAGTGACGTAGAAGCGATGTATATTACTCTGGTAGTAAGCTCTATTGTCATAATTTTGGGACATGATTTTTTTTTTCTGGCAAGTAGTATGGTAGTGTAGGTATTGGAACCTTGTTGAAATATGAAACTTTATCTTTTTGATCTGTTTTTTTAAATCATCAGTCGCAATGAATGAGCCAAAAACAAGGTCGAAAGATTACAGATTAACAAATTGTTGGTTTCAGTTGTGGTTTCGGACAGAATTACAGAAAAACCCCAGCCTAACCCTTTGAACTTACTGTTTTTGTTGATTTCTGGTTGGTGATGTCACCATTAGCATTTTTTTGCTAAAAACTGTTGTTGAGTGTGTCTGAGAACAAGCAAGGGATTCTTTGATGTACAAAAAGGGAGTGGTTTGATACTGCAAGCTACACTTTGGATTAAAAAAGTTTGGCTTAAAATGAGCATTGTCTTTACATTATTTAAATCACAGACGTAAATTTAAATAAGACAACTTTGACTTGTTTGTTTTCAGGGCATAAACAGCCATCTCCTTGGTGAAAGTCCCGTGTTTGTTATACCTGTTTGTTATACCTGTTTCCCTTTGAGACAATGAGAAAGGTTTCCAAGGAACAATTTGGTCCGACATGCCCTCAGTTAACTATGCACCTCTTCTTGTCTTTTGTATGTGCTATTTTGGTGCTGTTGAAAACACATGTGCACATAACCACAATAATATAACCTTTTTTTCACATAGTTGCTGAGTTTTCCTCATTTATTTTGGTGTAAAGTCTCACAAATTAGATATCTAAATGCAGATTCTTATTGATGGGAAGTGTGAATGTTGGACCAAAAAGTTTATTTACAGATTTTGTTGAGTGGAGAGACTGGAGTGGGGAGTCTGGATAGATTTACTGCAGGAGCTAGATGAATGGATGGATTGCAGGTGTGCAAGTTGATTGGCATCAGGAGTGGAATGGAGAGTCACACCCGGACAAACACACACAAGCCATCTCACTATTCACGTGTTTTCAAACACATTTAAATACAGGCTGTTTGGAAAGAGAAAAAATATATTTTTCTGACAAAACAAAATTGTATATGCTTGATTGAGATGTTTTTTGCCGTTGTCCAAATCAAAACCTTCCCAATGAAACAAATTCTTGAAGACATCTCTCCATTTTCGTATCATATATGGTTAGATGGCTGAAGTGACTTGTTTTGTTATTGTTTCACAACTTCTATTTACTTCTTCTACACATTTTACTGGTGGATTACAGCCATGCATGAATTGTAGCATATACTGCCAACATCTGACCCAATTACGGTGTAGCCGAGATCATTTTTCACCAAGGTTAGGGATACAGTTTTAAATACGCGATCTACATTTTAAATTTGAAACAAAAAACAAAAACACATTAAAACTACTTGGTTACGTTGAGTAAAAACATTACAGTTTGACTTAAAACAAGTATGTCTGTTACACTATTTCAATTACAGACATCAATTAAAATCAGTCAACTTTGACTCTTCACATGGGACACAAACAGCAATCTCCTGGGTGAAAGTCCCGTGTTTGTTTGACCCACCTGTCCACCTCAACCTAGTTTCCAATGTGGACTCCCGCTGACAATGATTAGAAACATGTTTGTTATACATCAAAAACAAACTCAATCATATATATACAAATATAAATAAATTTCTTTGCGCTTGAAAGTCCATCACATTATGGTCAACAATCTTGTCTTGATTCCATAGAATCCAAAAATAAAATGCCTCAAGCCACTGCTATTGATTTATCAAAATAAACCCTTCGTAGTATAGAAGTACATTGACTATCAATGTAGATAGTGATAGATGTCCAAGCTGTAAGAGGGAGCTTGGGCAGAAACGATGGCATACCCAACAGCTCCAATCCCATCTACCCTTCTAGCTAGCCCATCTACATAATAGAATATTTGTTTGGAAGAGGTGTGGATCCTTTTGTTCTGGAGTTACTGCGAAATTAATTGCTGCCAGAAAGTCACAACGCTTCCAATCTTCCTCAGTAGAGAGGAGTAGCGTGATTCAACACTTTTTGAATCGATTTTTGCCAATTGCTCGTTTTTTTGGCGATATCTCATGTTCTAGGTAGTGCACTTGTTGTTTGAACAGGTCTCAAATATTTGCCTTTGGCTTTTGTCACCAGAACAAATGAAGTATTACATGGAGAAGTTGGGGCTGGAACACAATTTTTTATAATTCAGGAGTTCTTCAAAGATGGGAGTCATGCTTTCCTCTGCATCAGGTCTTAAGGGGGTATTGTCGCATGTTGGGCCTATAATCTGATTTTAAGAACCACAACTAATGTTGTGTTTTCCTTAATCAGGCCAACATCATAGTTATGAGTTGGCCACCGTTTTTCAGGAACCACCTTCAATGCAGTATGGGCTAATTTATACTTGGGGTTGTCCATCACAAAATTATGGACCATGGTGGGAAATTAATCCAGAGTCCATTAATTTGTTACTTCTATATTAGATAACTGCACTTGCTAATTATCAGGCAGCTCTAATAACTCTCTTCAGACTTTCCAGTTGATCCAGAATGCTACAGCACATGTACCAACAAAAACCTATAAAATGAATTAGATTACTCCCAAATAGCTGTACCGTTGTTGTGATTGCTACCCAATGCTACTATTATTATTATTTTTAGTCACAGTACTATTACTATTACTGCTACCATGAGTTTTGCATGTATTTGGTCATGAACCAAAATTTTGGACAAACTAAAAACTGATGAAAACAATGGGTTTACCAAAGTTCAGAAAATAATCCTGAGGGGGACATGAATTTCTGTGACAGAACTTCATGTCTTTAAATGTTCTAATGTATTGTATGTGTTTGTATTTTCTTCTGCTGACGGTACTTGAGTAAATCTTCTAAGCCACTGTTCACCTTTGGATATAATTTCTAAGTCAGGTAACAAATCTTATCATCTTAAAATAAAAAAACAACAACCCAAAAACCAAGATTGTTAAAGAACAAGAACTTTGATCGGAAATGCTCCAACTGAGTCAGCCAGCACTTTTGATGGCGACTCTAGGAAAACAGTATGAGTGATGAATGAAGCAATGGAAGAGTTCCAGCTGTCATGTCATCCTTTCTGAGTCTGATTCATGGGCCGGAAGTAATTATTCTAAATTTAGATGTTGAACCCTGTTCGACATTTTCCCGTAATTTTCCAATAGTCCTTGGCTTCATTTGTTAAACAGATATCTGCATATGAATGCGAAATCTGGCGTCAATGGAAAAAGATTCTGCTATTTGACCAAAATATTGACATACAAAAAAATGTGACCCAATGAAAACTTATAGAATCACTAAAGTTACAAAAAAAATATTTCTGAGGGGGATATACATTTCTGTGACAAAATGTCTATCAATCGTTTTTTGAGATATTTCGACTAAAACTACAGATTTCAACCTCACAAGGAATATCACCGCTGGTGCCAATGGAAATTAGGATTCATTCTTTTGGAACCACGAATGTCCAAACAAATGTACAAAATGTCATTGAAATGCATCAAATAGCTGAGATCTTTCGGTCTAGACCAAACTGTTGACCCGACCAATGGACCAACATTGCCGAAGTCCAATATGTTAAATATATAGAAGTACAAGCATGTAATATCCAAGTGAAGTACACTACTTTACATTTTTCTTACAGTATTTGATGAATGTTACTTTTAATCTTTGAATACAATTTTTCTGACAGATAATAAGTCTAATGCTGTTTGTTTAAGTTATTAGATAGCAGTTTTCTGGCAAGCTCTTTTAACACTATGTTCCAACTGTAAAAAAAATAAATAAATGGGTCATTCAGTTAGACCCACGACGCCGAGAAGTCTCAAAATTAAGGTTCAGCGTCTCAGAACCGACCCTCCATATCACGTTATATAAACTTCTGTCTGCATTATCCCCAGCTAACAGCATGTTAAGCTAGCTGTCATCACTGGAAACATGCTGCTAAACCCAATTAAGTAATGCTTTGGCGCACATTAAATCAGTACATATTTAGTAGTAAGTAAATAATTTGCATGATCGGCATATTTTCCTTGAAAAATAAAGGTTGAATAAGAAAAAGACTTTGCATTTACATATATTAATATTGCCAGCAACCTATACAAATTGCAAAATAAGAAAGTCAACAAAGTTAAACATTTATAATACATCATTAAATGACAAATGAATTGCTTCTCTCAAAATTTTCGAAATATATATTTTATTTGCAGTTAAACAATTTGTATCTTGAGTGATAAATTGTTCATTTAGGCAACATCATGAAGTTGCACAGTTCATGCAACATTTAGAGCATTTTAATATAGGCTACATTTATATACACATGGGTTTGAAAACCATTCAGGAATAATGTAAACATTGCTGCCATCTTTTAGGCAGTAAAAGTGTGTGCAAAGGCAAGTCGTGACATTTAGCTTGTTGCAGTCCAGAGTCAGTCAAATACTAGTCAAGTAAAATAAATATAGAATTATATACAGTGTATAAACAAAATGTTTGACATCAGTAAGCCTCATCCTTTCTTATGACTCATGACATAACTGACTCAATGGTAATGTCCTGTCCTTCTCTGACTCGTTCCTCAAGAGGACAGATGATCAAGGGCGGTGTTCTTCCCTTCATCTTGAACACAGGGGTTGAAGTACGGGTTAAGGGGCTCATTGAAGTCACACCCGCTGTACGTGTAAATGTGGGTCTTTGCCTCCGCGTCGTAGAAGGACACCGATCCTTCCTCGTAGTCCAGGAACACGCCCACTTTCTGGGGTGTTTTCTGGAGGTGGAGGGCGACCGAGGGGCCGGCGCAGGCGGTGAGACTGTTGCCTTTCCGCCGACAGATCGCCCAGTAACCGTGTTCAGGACGCACCGAGATGACCCCTTCCTGTTGATGGACTCCCTGGTCACGCCAAGATCCCAGTCTGTTTTGTTTCCAACCTGAAAACACAAATGACATAATCAGACATGCATGCTTGTTTTAAAAGAAACGCTTCACCATAATAAAAAATGTATTCATGATTCACAATAGGCCGATTGTGTTTGATTTCCTTAAGTTGAACTTGATTCAGTTAGAGGTTGTATTATATTAACTGTGTATAACTAGTCTTTAGATGCTGATGTTCTTCTGTGGTGGTCGGATACATTCAATTTGATTTGTTTAAGTGCACTGCTTTCCTGTTTCTGATCTCCTTACCTGAACAACCCAGTAGCGTCTTCCAGATGCAAAGGTTTGTTTGCCCAAAACACAGACGCAGGAGTTGAAACGCCGAGGATTGTCTGGGAGTAGGGCATTATTGTTCTGGCTGCTGACGACCACCTGTGAATCAACATAATCATCGTTACCGTCATCATCCTCATCACATGAAACATTAGCCTAATTGTAACGATTAATATGGTTAATATTAATAACCGCAGGTTATTAATGTTAAGGTCCTTCCTTCCTGCCGCTGTCAGGCTGCACAACCAGTAGACCACACGTGCCAAAAAACTGTGCAATATAAAAATCTGTGCAATCCACTGTACAATACAAAACATATTCTGTTAATATAATATTTTAGTTATTGTGGATTTTTAAGTTGTTTTACTTGTTCTTTACTGTGTTATTACTTATTTACTTATTTATAATACTTGTTTTGATTTTGTTTTTTACTATGTATCTTGTTTGCACTATCCTCTCTGCTGCTGTAATCCTGCAAAAAAATGATTATCTTATCTTATCTTAACAGTGGAGTCTTATTATTTTTCAGATCATAATTTTAAGCCCCTTTAGAGTGAATTCTCACATTCATGTGAGAAAATGTCTTTACTTCAAATCTTATTACAGCAAAATGGAGCACAGCACATGATGTTTTTAGAGAAAAAGCTCAATAATTTTACGCTCAAACTGCTGTGTCAGAACAAAAGATCCGTCTTTAAATGTGAGAACTTTTAGTTTCCCAGTAAAACTGTGCCCTTCACACATTTAATATAATGATCATAGAAATCAGACAATACCTTCTTTCTGTCTGGAGACAGGACGAGCCAGCCTGAAGCAGTCTCAGGGTCCAGAGTGACATCGACTGCAGAAACAAAGAAGAAAAACAGTGAGTCAGGTCATAAGAAGAGAAGCTAATCAAGGTAAAACTATGATGGACGTGGGACTGTGAACATACCTGCATATTCATTCAGCTTGTCTGCTTCTGCAAAAGGGAAAAGAAAAAGGTTATTTTCAAGCACTGATTTTCAAAAAATCTTTTCTTTTCTTTTGTTTCTGCCAAAAGACTACTGACCATCTGCAGACAGTTTGTCCGAAAGATCCTGGCAGATGTCGACGAGCTTGGAGAAGGCTCTCGTCACCGTTCCCATGCAGTTATCAGAGTAGACTGTGACGTCAGACCAATCTCTGGTGGATGGGAGTCGATTTAGAGACGGGAAACTCTAAAATGAAGAAAATAATAATGAGAAGATTAGGTTTAGATTAGATTAGGTCGCACAGGTTTAAAAACGTTGGACGGTTGTTGAAACGTTGAGGCTGCACAGAAATTATGCAATTAATTTCAGGTATCTAACCTGCAGGAGTTGAACGGGGCTCTGAGTGTTCTCTAGCTGCTTCAGCTCGATGCCCCTCATCTGCAGCTCGTGGACTTCCTGCTGCAGCTCCTGGAACATCTCCTCAGCTCTCCTCTCGGCTTCTTCATGCTTCTTCTCCAGCTCCTCCGCCAGCCTGACCTGGTGTCTCTGGATGGCGGTTATCAGCAAGCTGCAGACCTTAGCACTGCCCTGTATCTCCCTTTCTGTGATTTCCTGTCGATTGAAACGATAGAAACGTTGAATGTTACAGATCAAAACAGACAAACAGGAGAAGTAAGACCTTTTTTAAAAATGAACTTACTTTGCTTAGATCCACAGAATTTTTTATCTGCTCTATTTTTCTCCATCTGGCATGGATCATCTGTTTAATGCTGGCCTTCGTGTCCCTCAAAGAAGTCTGCAAAATGTCAAAAATGCATGCAAAACACATTACATACAAGAGTAAAGCAAGTAAAAGGAATGGTTTCGTAAAAAAAAGATGACCAATAAAAATAAACATTTCTCTCACCTTGACCCTCTTCCTCTCCTCCTCAATGAGTACAAAGTTTTGCTGTTTGTGCTCCTTCTCTGTGCATTTCACACAAACAGGCTTCTGGTCGCTCTTGCAGAACATCGTCAGCGGCTTCTTGTGTTTTCTGCAGAGATGACTGGCGATGAAACTGTCCGAATCCGTCAGCTGGTGTGTCTGCAGGGCTGCTTCCCTCAGGTGTGGTGCGAGGTGAAGTTCGCAATATGATTCCAAGCACGTCAGACACGACTTGACCGACGGTGATTTGTCTCCGCAGCAGATGTCACAGGGAACTTCGTCAGCCTCCAAAAGTTGGGGTAGAGAATCTTTCCTGCTTCCTGGCGGCAAATTCTCCCCTTGAGACCTTTTGATCATAATCCAAATCTGTTAAATCTCAATTTTAGTAAAACAAAATTTGGTTTAATATGGCTTGCTTAAAAAAAGCGAGAGAGGTAGTAGTGTTCAATAACAAACCTTTTATAGAATTCAATGATTTCAGCATAACCTAGGTTGATGCTGAGCTTCGGGCGCTCTGCATGTCTTTTTGCACAGCGGACACTCAGGCTTTCTCTTCATATCCCAAAAACCTTCAATGCAGTCCAGGCAAAAGGTGTGACCACAAGTGATGGTGGTCGGGTTGGTGAATATGTCAAGGCAGATGCAGCACTTGAACTGCTCTTCCACCACGACCGCAAAGGCCATGTTTGCAACTGGAAAAATAACATTATATTACTTAAACATGAGACACCGTAAATGAGTAAAAACCATTGCAGCACTTGAATTTTTTAATAATACCAGAAAGAGTAAAAGAAAAACCAATTCACATAACTTTCACAATCAGATTTCAGATCGTCTTATCCACAGAAAGAAAACCACAAATAACGAACAAAGAAAACCATTTAGTATTTATCTATGAATAGAAGTTATATTGTCCTCTTGCCCTTTCTTCCAGACCTTTAAGACAAACATAAAATAACTTTAAAGTGTTTTAAATATCTGTGCACAAGAATATTTAAGCAGAAAATATAAAAGACTGACTAAATATGCAGTATTTATATTGGAGTTGCCATGAAACCTGTTTCATTTTGTTATTTCTTAAGTCGTTCTAACCATTAATGCCATTATTTATATAAAATATACCATTAATAGAAGAAAACATTTAAAATAAAGCATTTTTCCTACTTTAAATTACCACATTTTATCTATCTTACCTAGTTGTGTTGTCATGTCGTGTGTCCTGATCGTTCTCACAAGACGTAGCATAAAGTGCAGCATGCAGTGTGGTTTAAATACTCAAAGACACTCCTTGTTTTGCAGTCGGATTAGTCACTCTTGTCTAATTACTGTTTAGCTGCTCTTTGCAAGTTTAAAAATATTTTTTTTCTCATCCCCCAATTACTCTAGTACATCGTGTTCCTTGGCATGTAGTGGAGGTAGTGAAGGGTGACAGAATAATATGTACCAAAAAGGTTCCATGGGCAAATCTGTTGAGTGTGTTGGGATTAAACATATATTACTTTACGTTGTACAGTGTGCCTCAGGAAAAGTTTGTGCAATTCTTTGATCTAAAATCATTCCAGAGATATATGAATAATGCATTAAAAAGCCCAACAATATAGAATAACAACTTGAACAACTTCTGCAATCAAATCTTCATTGTATTCAACAAAAGTCACTAAATACATGATTTCATTATTTAATGCTGGAGAAATCTGAATTAATACCAATTGAATAGTCCCTCTTGCCAGCTTTAAAAATAAAGTAAGAAAACTTAAACATCACAATTAAACACCACACCACTCTATTTTTTTTTAAACCACATGTACAGCAGAATAAACATACTACCAATTGGATTTTTTTTAGCCATTTCTGTTAAATTTACTCTCTTATATTATAGGCTGTATCGAAAAAAATCAACTAATTTATTTTAATAAATTGATTTGCCAAGAGAAAGGTCAAAGTTTAGGATAAGTGCATTAATCATAAGTTCAAGATGTGTTGCTGTGTACTTCTTACTTGTTCTGTTCAGATTCACATCAGCTGTGTGCTTCTGCAACCTTCCAAGGAAGAATGAATATATATATACATATAGTTAAATATGTACTGTACATATTCTGGTTTGTGGTTGATGAAAGAAAATGGACAAGTTTAATTTGTCTCAAAAGCCTGGACGAATGCCTATTAATTAGCATTTATTCAGATTTCTCATGTATTTAATAGTGAAATCATGTTGAAGACAACGTTCAAGTTAGTTTTCTCCATTGTAAGACTTTTTTATGCATTATTCATAAATCTCTGGATTGATTTTTAGATTGAAGAATTACACAACATTTGTCTGAGGCACACTTTACAATGTGAAACACTATATGTTTAATCACTCACATGGTGGTTCACCAGAATTGCACGTGACACATTTCCGTACGTATTATTCTGTCAGGTGTTTTTTCACACCATCCTCAACAATAATTGATCACGTTTTGGCTGCTGCTCAATAACATTCAAGCCGGGACGTAATGACCTAAATAAATAATTACAGCATGTGATTCAAACATTCCAGCACATGTTGGTCTATAGCTGAGGGCCAACCCTTCAATACCTGAACAAGATTGACGACATGACCGTAGGATTGTGTTTAGGAAAAATGTAAACAATTGAAGCCAAAGTAGAAGACGTACTAAAATGTTTGAGACATTGTCAGAGACACATTGCTTTCTTTCAGCTGAATCCTCTTCAATGGAAGTATTCAGTAAAAGTACCCAAAACATCAATAAATAATTACTATATTAAAAGCAAATGGCATGTAGTGGAAATGACACTGAAAAACATCAAAGGTAAAATTGCTCATAATTCAAAGTGAGTGTCACACTATAATGTATTATACATTACATTACAGTCATTTAGCAGACGCTTTTATCCAAAGCGACTTACAATCAGTAGTATGTTGCATATCATTCACCCATTCACACACTGATGACAGGCTACCATGCAAGGTGCCACCATCAGACTCTAACTAACATTCATACAACATCCAGTCCACACCGATGGCAAGCCTTCGGGAGCAATTTGGGATTAAGTGTCTTGCCCAAGGACACATCGACTGCCGAAGCCGGGTATTGAACCACCGATCCTCTGAATGGAGAACTACCTTGCTCTCCACTACGCCACAGCTGCATAATAATGGAACAAGATTATAATCTTCGAGAGATGGTGGGAAAGTTATTTAAATATAACAAGGAGGAGCTAAAGGGTAATTAGACAAGAGACTAATTTCCCCGCAGGCAGTGGAATATTTTTCTTCCATCTGACGCGCAATATTCTTCATGTGAGGTGTATTTAAATCTTTGCGCTGGAAAGTCCATCACATTATGGTCAACAATCAAAATGTCATTGAAATGCATCAAATAGCTGAGATCTTTCGGTCTAGACCAAACTGTTGAACCGACCAATGGACCAACATTGCCAAAGTCCAATATTTGAAATATATAGAAGTACAAGCATGTAATATCCAAGCGAAGTACACTACTTTACATTTTTTCTTACAGTACTTGAGTAATGTTACTTTTAATCTTTGAATACGATTTTTCTGACAGTTAATGAGTCTAAGGCTGTTTGTTTAAGTTATTAGATAACAGTTTTCTGGCAAGCTCTTTTAACACTATGTTCCAGCTGTTATTTCATCATGTCTGAGTCTAATTACGCATGCAGGAAGTAATTTCATCATGTTCTATTGTTACAGTACTCTCCTGTTTGAATCCATTAATTATTGGCTTGATCTCTATTACCGGAAGCATGTAGGCATTGGGACAATATGTTCCTGTCTGAAGCGATCTGGTTTCCATTTGTCGTCCTGCTAGTATTGACTAATCCCATTTGAGAGCACTTTGGTTACATGCAGGTATTCAGTCCAATTATATCAGCCGTCGCCCCCTGAGGCTAAACTGCTCTCAGACAGATACTGTACAGATTACTGTAACCTGTTTTGCTAAATACCATCAGGTATAAACAAAAAAAATAATTCTCCTTTCCCCTGGCAGGTGGCTTGTTAAGTCAACTGAAGGACTATGAAAGTCCAGTATTCATGTTTAATTATGTTTTGACCTACATGTGTCATTAAGGCCTGCAAAAGGCTGTGTTGTCATGAACCTACTACTCTCACCGAAGCAAAAAGCTGATTTTCGGTACCATGACCGAGCTTTATTACTTGCATGAGAGGCAATTTCATGTGATTGACGAGGCCCGCTCAGCTGTCCTCCCTCCATCTCTGTATTACTAGTTCCACTAAACTTAGAGACTAATTAGCAACCCCTCTGGTATTAGAAACTTGTCTTTTCTTATCAAATAAAAGAAATGGGTCATTCAGTTAGACCCACGACGCCGAGAAGTCTCAAAATTAAGGTTCAGCGTCTCAGAACCGACCCTCCATATCACGTTATATAAACTTTTGTCTGCATTATCCCCAGCTAACAGCATGTTAAGCTAGCTGTCATCACTGGAAACATGCTGCTAAACCAAAGTTAAGTAATGCTTTTGCGCACGTTAGATCAGTACATATTTAGTAGTAAGTAAATAAGTAAATAATTTGCATGATCGGCATATTTTCCTTTAAAAACTAAAGGTTGAATAAGAAAAAGACTTTGCAGTTACATATATTAATATTGCCGGCAACCTATACAAATTGCAAAATAAGAAAGTCAACAAAGTTAAACATATATAATACATCATTAAATGACAAATGAATTGCTTCTCTCAAAATATATATTTTATTTGCAGTTAAACAATTTGTATCTTGAGTGATAAATTGCTCATTTAGGCAACGTCATGAAGTTGCACAGTTCATGCAACATTTAGAGCATTTTAATATAGGCTACATTTATATACACATGGGTCTGAAAACCATTCAGGAATAATGTAAACATTGCTGCCATCTTTTAGGCAGTAAAAGTGTGTGCAAAGGCAAGTCGTGACATTTAGCTTGTTGCAGTCCAGAGTTGGTCAAACACTAGTCAAGTAAAATAAATATAGAATTATATACAGTGTATAAACAAAATGTTTGACATCAGTAAGCCTCATCCTTTCTTATGACTCATGACATAACTGACTCAATGGTAATGTCCTGTCCTTCTCTGACTCGTTCCTCAAGAGGACAGATGATCAACGGGCGGTGTTCTTCCCTTCATCTTGAACACAGGGGTTGAAGTACGGGTTAAGGGGCTCATTGAAGTCACACCCGCTGTACGTGTAAATGTGGGTCTTTGCCTCCGCGTCGTAGAAGGACACCGATCCTTCCTCGTAGTCCAGGAACACGCCCACTTTCTGGGGGGTTTTCTGGAGGTGGAGGGCGACCGAGGGGCCGGCGCAGGCGGTGAGACTGTTGCCTTTCCGCCGACAGATCGCCCAGTAACCGTGTTCAGGACGCACCGAGATGACCCCCTTCCTGTTGATGGACTCCTGGTCACGCCAAGATCCCAGTCTGTTTTGTTTCCAACCTGAAAACACAAATGACATAATCAGACATGCATGCTTGTTTTAAAAGAACGCTTCACCATAATAAAAAATGTATTCATGATTCACAATAGGCCGATTGTGTTTGATTTCCTTAAGTTGAACTTGATTCAGTTAGAGGTTGTATTATATTAACTGTGTATAACTAGTCTTTAGATGCTGATGTTCTTCTGTGGTGGTCGGATACATTCAATTTGATTTGTTTAAGTGCACTGCTTTCCTGTTTCTGATCTCCTTACCTGAACAACCCAGTAGCGTCTTCCAGATGCAAAGGTTTGTTTGCCCAAAACACAGACGCAGGAGTTGAAACGCCGAGGATTGTCTGGGAGTAGGGCATTATTGTTCTGGCTGCTGACGACCACCTGTGAATCAACATAATCATCGTTACCGTCATCATCCTCATCACATGAAACATTAGCCTAATTGTAACGATTAATATGGTTAATATTAATAACCGCAGGTTATTAATGTTAAGGTCCTTCCTTCCTGCCGCTGTCAGGCTGCACAACCAGTAGACCACACGTACCAAAAAACTGTCCAATATAAAAATCTGTGCAATCCACTGTACAATACAAAAATATTCTGTTAATATAATATTTTAGTTATTGTGGATTTTTAAGTTGTTTTACTTGTTCTTTACTGTGTTATTACTTATTTACTTATTTATAATACTTGTTTTGATTTTGTTTTTTACTATGTATCTTGTTTGCACTATCCTCTCTGCTGCTGTAATCCTGCAAAAAAAGGATTATCTTATCTTATCTTAACAGTGTAGCCTTATTATTTTTCAGATCATAATTTTAAGCCCCTTTCGAGTGAATTCTCACATTCATGTGAGAAAATGTCTTTACTTCAAATCTTATTACAGCAAATTGGAGCACAGCACATGGTGTTTTTAGCGAAAAAGCTCAATAATTTTACGCTCAAACTGCTGTGTCAGAACAAAAGATCCGTCTTTAAATGTGAGAACTTTTAGTTTCCTAGGAAAACTGTGCCCTTCACACCTTTAATATAATGATCATAGAAATCAGACAATACCTTCTTTCTGTCTGGAGACAGGACGAGCCAGCCTGAAGCAGTCTCAGGGTCCAGAGTGACATCGACTGCAGAAACAAAGAAGAAAAACAGTGAGTCAGGTCATAAGAAGAGAAGCTAATCAAGGTAAAACTATGATGGACGTGGGACTGTGAACATACCTGCATATTCATTCAGCTTGTCTGCTTCTGCAAAAGGGAAAAGAAAAAGGTTATTTTCAAGCACTGATTTTCAAAAAATCTTTTCTTTTCTTTTGTTTCTGCCAAAAGACTACTGACCATCTGCAGACAGTTTGTCCGAAAGATCCTGGCAGATGTCGACGAGCTTGGAGAAGGCTCTCGTCACCGTTCCCATGCAGTTATCAGAGTAGACTGTGACGTCAGACCAATCTCTGGTGGATGGGAGTCGATTTAGAGACGGGAAACTCTAAAATGAAGAAAAAGTTGAAAAGATGATCGCACAGGTTTGAATACGTAGGACGGTTTTTAAAATATTGACGCTGCATAGAAATGTTAAAATCTAGTTCAGGTATCTAACCTGCAGGAGTTGAACGGGGCTCTGAGTGTTCTCTAGCTGCTTCAGCTCGATGCCCCTCGTCTTCAGCTCGTGGACTTCCTGCTGCAGCTCCTGGAACATCTCCTCAGCTCTCCTCTCGGCTTCTTCATGCTTCTTCTCCAGCTCCTCCGCCAGCCTGGCCTGGTGTCTCTGGATGGCGGTTATCAGCAAGCTGCAGACCTTAGCACTGCCCTGTATCTCCCTTTCTGTGATTTCCTGTCGATTGAAACGATAGAAACGTTTAATGTTACAGATCAAAACAAACAAACAGGAGAAGTAAGACCTTTTTTAAAAATGAACTTACTTTGCTTAGATCCACAGAATTTTTTATCTGCTCTATTTTTCTCCATCTGGCATGGATCATCTGTTTAATGCTGGCCTTCGTGTCCCTCAAAGAAGTCTGCAAAATGTCAAAAATGCATGCAAAACACATTACATACAAGGGTAAAGCAAGTAAAAGGAATGGTTTCGTAAAAAAAAGATGACCAATAAAAATAAACATTTCTCTCACCTTGACCCTCTTCCTCTCCTCCTCAATGAGTACAAAGTTGTGCTGTTTGTGCTCCTTCTCTGTGCATTTCACACAAACAGGCTTCTGGTCGCTCTTGCAGAACATCGTCAGCGGCTTCTTGTGTTTTCTGCAGAGATGACTGGCGATGAAACTGTCCGAATCCGTCAGCTGGTGTGTCTGCAGGGCTGCTTCCCTCAGGTGTGGTGCGAGGTGAAGTTCGCAATATGATTCCAAGCACGTCAGACACGACTTGACCGACGGTGATTTGTCTCCGCAGCAGATGTCACAGGGAACTTCGTCAGCCTCCAAAAGTTGGGGTAGAGAATTTTCCCTGCTTCCTGGCGGCAAATTCTCCCCTTGAGACCTTTTGATCATAATCCAAATCTGTTAAATCTCAATTTTAGTAAAACAAAATTTGGTTTAATATGGCTTGCTTAAAAAAAGCGAGAGAGGTAGTAGTGTTCAATAACAAACCTTTTATAGAATTCAATGATTTCAGCATAACCTAGGTTGATGCTGAGCTTCGGGCGCTTTCTGCATGTCTTTTTGCACAGCGGACACTCAGGCTTTCTCTTCATATCCCAAAAACCTTCAATGCAGTCCAGGCAAAAGGTGTGACCACAAGTGATGGTGGTCGGGTTGGTGAATATGTCAAGGCAGATGCAGCACTTGAACTGCTCTTCCACCACGACCGCAAAGGCCATGTTTGCAACTGGAAAAATAACATTATATTACTTAAACATGAGACACCGTAAATGAGTAAAAACCATTGCAGCACTTGAATTTTTTAATAATACCAGAAAGAGTAAAAGAAAAACCAATTCACATAACTTTCACAATCAGATTTCAGATCGTCTTATCCACAGAAAGAAAACCACAAATAACGAACAAATAAAACCATTTAGTATTTATCTATGAATAGAAGTTATATTGTCCTCTTGCCCTTTCTTCCAGACCTTTAAGACAAACATAACATAACTTTAAAGTGTTTTAAATATCTGTGCACCAGAATATTTAAGCAGAAAATATAAAAGACCGAGTAAATATGCAGTATTTATATCGGAATTGCCATGAAACCTGTTTCATTTTGTTATTTCTTAAGTCGTTCTAACCATTAATGCCATTATTTATATAAAATATACCATTAATAGAAGAAAACATTTAAAATAAAGCATTTTTTCTACTTTAAATTACCACATTTTATCTATCTTACCTAGTTGTGTTGTCATGTCGTGTGTCCTGATCGTTCTCACAAGACGTAGCATAAAGTGCAGCATGCAGTGTGGTTTAAATACTCATAGACACTCCTTGTTTTGCAGTCGGATTAGTCACTCTTGTCTAATTACCGTTTAGCTGCTCTTTGCAAGTTCAAAAATATTTTTTTTCTCATCCCACAGTCACTCTAGTACATCTTGTTCCTTGGCTCCAACTGATAGATTGAGGTCATGTAGTGGAGGTAGTGAAGGGTTGGGCCTCAGCTGCAGATCAAGCTCTACGGGAATTCACCTCAAGGTCATTATTCCCAAGCATGAGAGTGATCGACAGCCAAAACGTGATCAGTTATTGTTGAGGACAAATGAATGTGTTTGTGTGTGAAACCCACCTGACAGAATGACACTCTAATACATCTTGTTCCTTGGCATGTAGTGGAGGTAGTGAAGGGTGACAGAATAATATGTACCAAAAAGGTTCCATGGGCAAATCTGTTGAGTGTGTTGGGATTAAACATATAGTACTTTACGTTGTACAGTGTGCCTCAGGAAAAGTTTGTGCAATTCTTTGATCTAAAATCATTCCAGAGATATATGAATAATGCATTAAAAAGCCCAACAATATAGAATAACAACTTGAACAACTTCTGCAATCAAATCTTCATTGTATTCAACAAAAGTCACTAAACACATGATTTCATTATTTAATGCTGGAGAAATCTGAATTAATACCAATTGAATAGTCCCTCTTGCAAGCTTTAAAAATAAAGTAAGAAAACTTAAACATCACAATTAAACACCACACCACTCTATTTTTTTTAAACCACATGTACACCTGAATAAACATACTACCAATTGGATTTTTTTTGCCATTTCTGTTAAATTTACTCTCTTATATTATAGGCTGTATCGAAAGAAATCAACTAATTTATTTTAATAAATTGATTTGCCAAGAGAAAG
Source organism: Anoplopoma fimbria (assembly GCF_027596085.1). Taxonomy (NCBI): domain Eukaryota; kingdom Metazoa; phylum Chordata; class Actinopteri; order Perciformes; family Anoplopomatidae; genus Anoplopoma; species Anoplopoma fimbria. Next base: position 4,626,470 of record NC_072455.1, on the reverse strand, counting down.
GTCAAAGTTTAGGATAAGTGCATTAATCATAAGTTCAAGATGTGTTGCTGTGTACTTCTTAATTGTTCTGTTCAGATTCACATCAGCTGTGTGCTTCTGCAACCTTCCAAGGAAGAATGAATATATATATACATATAGTTAAATATGTACTGTACATATTCTGGTTTGTGGTTGATGAAAGAAAATTATTTCTCATGTATTTAATAGTGAAATCATGTTGAAGACAACGTTCAAGTTAGTTTTCTACATTGTAAGACTTTTTTATGCATTATTCATAAATCTCTGGATTTATTTTTAGATTGAAGAATTACACAACATTTGTCTGAGGCACACTTTACAATGTGAAACACTATATGTTTAATCACTCACATGGTGGTTCACCAGAATTGCACGTGACACATTTTCGTACGTATTATTCTGTCAGGTGTTTTTTCACACCATCCTCAACAATAATTGATCACGTTTTGGCTGCTGCTCAATAACATTCAAGCCGGAACGTAATGACCTAGATAAATAATTACAGCATGTGATTCAAACATTCCAGCACATGTTGGTCTGTAGCTGAGGGCCAACCCTTCAATACCTGAACGAGATTGACTACATGACCGTAGGATTGTGTTTAGGAAAAATGTAAACAATTGAAGCCAAAGTACAAGACGTACTAAAATGTTTGAGACATTGTCAGAGACACATTGCTTTCTTTCAGCTGAATCCTCTTCAATGGAAGTATTCAGTAAAAGTACCCAAAACATCAATAAATAATTACTATATTAAAAGCAAATGGCATGGAGTGGAAATGACACTGAAAAACATCAAAGGTAAAATTGCTCATAATTCAAAGTGAGTGTCACACTATGATATATTATAATAATGGAACAAGATTATAATCTTTGAGAGATGTGGGGGAAGTCATTTAAATATAACAAGGAGGAGATAAAGGGTGATTAGACAAGAGACTAATTTCCCCGCAGGCAGTGGAATATTTTTCTTCCATCTGACGCGCAATATTCTTCATGTGAGGTGTATTTAAATCTTTGCGCTGGAAAGTCCATCACATTATGGTCAACAATCAAAATGTCATTGAAATGCATCAAATAGCTGAGATCTTTCGGTCTAGACCAAACTGTTGAACCGACCAATGGACCAACATTGCCGAAGTCCAATATTTGAAATATATAGAAGTACAAGCATGTAATATCCAAGCGAAGTACACTACTTTACATTTTTTCTTACAGTAATTGAGTAATGTTACTTTTAATCTTGGAATACAATTTTTCTGACAGGTAATAAGTCTAATGCTGTTTGTTTAATACTCCTCCCAGGCCGCAGAGTCCGGATCTCCAGTCGGGTGGGTGTAGGGGGTCTGGAGGCAAGATCTCTCGGACCTGGGGCTCTGGCTGCAAGGCGGGAACAGGAGCAGGGGGACGCTGCGACCCAGCGGAAGCAGGTGGACGCTGCAGCCCAGCCGGGACGGGACCCGGGGTAGGCTGCGGCCCAGCCAGCACGGGACCTGGGGAAGGTTGCGACCCAGCCGGGACGGGACCCGGGGAAGGCTGCTGCCCAGCCGGGACTGGAGTTGGCCGTGGCGCCGACGGGACGGGTGGTGCAGGAGTCTGCCGGAGCGCCGACGGTTGTTGATGTGCAGGAGTTGGCAGGAAAGCCGATGGGTCAGGAGGTGAAGGAGTCGGCAGGAAAGCCGACTGGTCAGTAGGTGAAGGAGTCGGCAGGAAAGCCGACGGGTCAGTAGGTGAAGGAGTATCGGCATGAAAGGCAGGAAAGCCGACGGGTCAGGAGGTGAAGGAGTTGGCAGGAAAGCCGACGGTTCTTGAGGTGCAGGAGTCGGCAGGAAAGCCGACGGGTCAGGAGGTGAAGGAGTCGGCCGGAAAGCCGACTGGTCAGGAGGTGAAGGAGTCGGCCGGAGCGCCAACGGATCAGGAGGTACAGGAGTCGGCAGGAAAGCCGACGGGTCACGAGGCGATGGAGTCGGCAGGAAAGCCGACTGGTCAGTAGGTGAAGGAGTCGGCATGAAAGCCGACGGGTCAGGAGGTGAAGGAGTCGGCAGGAAAGCCGACGGGACAGGAGTCGGCCGGGACGCCGACGGGTCAGGAGTCGGCACTGACGCCGACTGGACAGGAGTCGGCAGGGCGCCGACGGGTCAGGAGTCGGCCGGAACGCCGACGGGTCAGGAGTCGGCCGGAGTCGGCCGGAACGCCGACGGGTCAGGAGTCGGCCGGAACGCCGAAGGGTCAGGAGTCGGCCGGGGTGCCGACGGGACAGGAGTCGGCAGGAGCGCCGACTGGACAGGAGTCAGCCGGGAAGCCAGCGAGACAGGTGCAGTCTGGATAGCCGGCGAGACAGGCGCAGTCCGGAAAGCCAGGGAGACAGGCGCAGTCTGGATAGCCAGGGAGACAGGCACAGTCAGGAAAGCCGGCAAGACAAGCTTAGGGACAGGCTGCGCGAAGGTCTGCGAAATGGCTGTCGTGAGCTGCTGAACCTGGATAAACAGGGCAGTCCAGGCCTGGTTGCTGCTCGCCACGGTGTGGCGAACATCAGCGGTGTTGGTGACATCCTGGGTCTCGTGTCTCTGGAGCACTCTCTTCAATGAACCCGAACCGGGCCTGTGACGAGGTGTTGAAGGGGTCCATGTCGGAGCCAGATCGTAGGACGCAGGACGGGACGGGTCGGTCTGGAGTCAGGAGATGAAGGAGCGCCGAAAGTCGGGTCAGAGGTGAAGGAGTCGGCAGGAAAGCCGACGGGTCAGGAGGTGAAGGAGTCGGCAGGAAAGCCGACTGGTCAGTAGGTGAAGGAGTCGGCATGAAAGTCGACGGGTCAGGAGGTGAAGGAGTCGGCAGGAAAGCCGACGGGTCAGGAGGTGAAGGAGTCGGCAGGAAAGCCGACGGGTCAGGAGGTGAAGGAGTCGGCAGGAAAGCCGACTGGTCAGGAGGTGAAGGAGTCGGCAGGAAAGCCGACTGGTCAGGACAGAAGGTGTCGGCAGGAAAGCCGACGGGACAGGAGTCGGCCGGGACAGGAGTCGGCCGGGATGCCGACGGGTCAGGAGTCGGCAGGGGGCGCCGACTGGACAGGAGTCGGCAGGGGCGCCGATGGGTCAGGAGTCGGCCAGAACGCCGATGGGTCAGGAGTCGGCCAGAACGCCGAAGGGTCAGGAGTCGGCCAGGAAGGCGGCAGGGTCACAGGAGTCGGCCGGGAAGCCAGCGAGACAGGTGCAGTCTGGATAGCCGATTGACAGGAGGCGCAGTCTGGAAAGCCGGGGAGACAGGCGCAGTCAGGACAGGCGCAGTCTGGATAGCCGGGGAGACAGGCACAGTCAGGAAAGCCGGCAAGACAAGCTTAGGGACAGGCTGCGCGAAGGTCTGCGAAATGGCTGTCGTGAGCTGCTGAACCTGGATAAACAGGGCAGTCCAGGCCTGGTTGCTGCTCGCCACGGCGTGGCGAACGTCAGCGGTGTTGGTGACATCCTTGGTCACGTGTCTCTGGAGCGCCTCTTCAATGAACCCGAACCGGGCCTGTGACGAGGTGTTGAACGCTGGGTCCATGTCGGGGCCAGATCGTAGGACCAGGACGGGACCTGGGGAAGGCTGCGACCCAGCCGGGACGGGACCCGGGGAAGGCTGCTGCCCAGCCGGGACTGGAGCTGGCCGTGGCGCCGACGGGACGGGCGGTGCAGGAGTCTGCCGGAGCGCCGACGGTTCTTGAGGTGCAGGAGTCGGCAGGAAAGCCGACGGGTCAGGAGGTGAAGGAGTCGGCAGGAAAGCCGACTGGTCAGTAGGTGAAGGAGTCGGCATGAAAGTCGACGGGTCAGGAGGTGAAGGAGTCGGCAGGAAAGCCGACGGATCAGGAGGTGAAGGAGTCGGCAGGAAAGTCGACTGGTCAGTAGGTGAAGGAGTCGGCATGAAAGCCGACGGGTCAGTAGATGAAGGAGTCGGCAGGAAAGCTGACTGGTCAGTAGGTGAAGGAGTCGGCATGAAAGCCGACGGGTCAGTAGATGAAGGAGTCGGCAGGAAAGCTGACTGGTCAGTAGGTGAAGGAGTCGGCATCAAAGCCGACTGGTCAGTAGGTGAAGGAGTCGGCAGGAAAGCCGACGGGTCAGGAGGTGAAGGAGTCGGCAGGAAAGCCGACGGGTCAGGAGGTGAAGGAGTCGGCAGGAAAGCCGACGGGTCAGGAGGTGAAGGAGTCGGCAGGAAAGCCGGGACAGGGACAGGAGTCGGCAGGGAAAGGGAGTCGGCCGGGACAGGAGTCGGCCGGGATGCCGACGGGTCAGGAGTCGGCAGGGACGCCGACTGGACAGGAGTCGGCAGGGGCGCCGATGGGTCAGGAGTCGGCCAGAACGCCGATGGAGTCGGCCAGAACGCCGAGGAGTCGGCCAGGGTGCCGAAGGGTCAGGAGTCGGCCAGGAGCGCCGAAGGGACAGGAGTCGGCCGGGGTGCCGACGGGACAGGAGTCGGTCAGGAGCGCCGGCGGACAGGAGACAGGTGGTCTGGAAGCCGGGAGACAGGCGCAGTCTGGAAAGCCGGGGAGACAGGCGCAGTCTGGATAGCCGGGGAGACAGGCACAGTCAGGAAAGCCGGCAAGACAAGCTTAGGGACAGGCTGCGCGAAGGTCTGCGAAATGGCTGTCGTGAGCTGCTGAACCTGGATAAACAGGGCAGTCCAGGCCTGGTTGCTGCTCGCCACGGCGTGGCGAACGTCAGCGGTGTTGGTGACATCCTTGGTCACGTGTCTCTGGAGCGCCTCTTCAATGAACCCGAACCGGGCCTGTGACGAGGTGTTGAACGCTGGGTCCATGTCGGGGCCAGATCGTAGGACCAGGACGGGACCTGGGGAAGGCTGCGACCCAGCCGGGACGGGACCCGGGGAAGGCTGCTGCCCAGCCGGGACTGGAGTTGGCCGTGGCGCCGACGGGACGGGCGGTGCAGGAGTCTGCCGGAGCGCCGACGGTTCTTGAGGTGCAGGAGTCGGCAGGAAAGCCGACCGGTCAGGAGGTGAAGGAGTCGGCAGGAAAGCCGACTGGTCAGTAGGTGAAGGAGTCGGCATGAAAGTCGAGGAGGTGAAGGAGTCGGCAGGAAAGCTGCTGGTCAGTAGACGGATCAGGAGGTGGGAGTCGGCAGGAAAGCCGACTGGTCAGGAGGTGAAGGAGTCGGCAGGAAAGCCGAGGGTCAGAAGGAAGTCGGCAGGAAAGCCGACTGGGAGTCAGGAAAGTGAGGAGGTGTCGGCAGGAAAGCCGACTGGTCAGGAGTCGGCAGGAAAGCCGACGGGACAGGAGTCGGTCAGGAGTCGGCAGGGATGCCGACTGGTCAGGAGTCGGCAGGTGCCGAACAGGAGTCGGCAGGGCGCCGATGGGTCAGGAGTCGGCCAGAACGCGATGGGTCAGGAGTCGGCCAGAACGCCGAAGGGTCAGGAGTCGGCCAGAACGCCGAAGGGTCAGGAGTCGGCCGGGGTGCCGACGGGACAGGAGTCGGCAGGAGCGCCGACTGGACAGGAGTCGGCCGGGAAGCCATGCCGAGACAGGCGCAGTCTGGATAGCCGGGGAGACAGGCACAGTCAGGAAAGCCGGCAAGACAAGCTTAGGGACAGGCTGCGCGAAGGTCTGCGAAATGGCTGTCGTGAGCTGCTGAACCTGGATAAACAGGGCAGTCCAGGCCTGGTTGCTGCTCGCCACGGCGTGGCGAACGTCAGCGGTGTTGGTGACATCCTTGGTCACGTGTCTCTGGAGCGCCTCTTCAATGAACCCGAACCGGGCCTGTGACGAGGTGTTGAACGCTGGGTCCATGTCGGGGCCAGATCGTAGGACCAGGACGGGACCTGGGGAAGGCTGCGACCCAGCCGGGACGGGACCCGGGGAAGGCTGCTGCCCTGCCGGGACTGGAGTTGGCCGTGGCGCCGACGGGACGGGCGGTCTAGGAGTCTGCCGGAGCGCCGACGGAGCTGGCCGTGGCGCCGACGGGACGGGCGGTGCAGGAGTCTGCCGGCCGAGCGCCGAAGGAGTCGGTTCTTGAGGTGCAGGAGTCGGCAGGAAAGCCGACGGGTCAGGGGTCAGGTGAAGGAGTCGGCAGGAAAGCCGACTGGTCAGTAGGTGAAGGAGTCGGCATGAAAGCCGACGGGTCAGGAGGTGAAGGAGTCGGCAGGAAAGCCGACGGGTCAGGAGGTGAAGGAGTCGGCAGGAAAGCCGACGGTCAGTAGGTGAAGGAGTCGGCAGGAAAGCCGACGGGTCAGTAGGTGAAGGAGTCGGCAGGAAAGCCAACTGGTCAGTAGGTGAAGGGTCAGTCGGCAGGAAAGCCGACGGGTCAGTAGGTGAAGGCAGGAAAGCGACGGGTCAGTAGGCCGACGGGTCAGTAGGTGAAGGAGTCGGCAGGAAAGCCGACGGGTCAGGGGAGTCGAAGGAGTCGGCAGGAAAGCCGACGGGTCAGGAGGTGAAGGAGTCGGCAGGAAAGCCGACGGTCGGGAGGTGAAGGAGTCGGCAGGAAAGCCGACGGGTCAGGAGGTGAAGGAGTCGGCAGGAAAGCCGACGGGATCAGTAGGTGAAGGAGTCGGCAGGAAAGCCGACAGGTCAGGAGGTGAAGGAGTCGGCAGGAAAGCCGACGGGTCAGGAGGTGAAGGAGTCGGCAGGAAAGCCGACTGGGTCAGGAGGTGAAGGAGTCGGCAGGAAAGCCGACTGGTCAGGAGGTGAAGGTGTCGGCAGGAAAGCCGACGGGAGGTGAAGGAGTCGGCAGGAAAGCCGACGGGTCAGGAGTCGGCCGGGAAGCCGGATCAGGGTGAAGGAGTCGGCCTGGGAAGCCGACGGGACAGGAGTCGGAGTCGGCAGGGCGCCGACGGGTCAGGAGTCGGCCGAAAGCCGACGGGTCAGGAGTCGGGAGTCAGGAGTCGGCAGGAACGCCGACGGGTCAGGAGTCGGCCGGGGAAAGCCGACGGGACAGGAGTCGGCAGGAGCGCCGACTGGACAGGAGTCGGCCGGGAACTGGACAGGAGTCAGGTGCAGTCTGGATAGCCGGCGAGACAGGCGCAGTCTGGAAAGCCGGGGAGACAGGCGCAGTCTGGATAGCCGGGGAGACAGGCACAGTCAGGAAAGCCGGCAAGACAAGCTTAGGGACAGGCTGCGCGAAGGTCTGCGAAATGGCTGTCGTGAGCTGCTGAACCTGGATAAACAGGGCAGTCCAGGCCTGGTTGCTGCTCGCCACGGCGTGGCGAACGTCAGCGGTGTTGGTGACATCCTTGGTCACGTGTCTCTGGAGCGCCTCTTCAATGAACCCGAACCGGGCCTGTGACGAGGTGTTGAACGCTGGGTCCATGTCGGGGCCAGATCGTAGGACCAGGACGGGACCTGGGGAAGGCTGCGACCCAGCCGGGACGGGCCCCGGGGAAGGCTGCTGCCCAGCCGGGACTGGAGTCGGCCGTGGCGCCGACGGGACGGGCGGTGCAGGAGTCTGCCATAGCGCCGACGGTTCTTGAGGTGAAGGAGTCGGCAGGATAGCCGACGGGTCAGGAGGTGAAGGAGTCGGCAGGAAAGCCGGGTCAGTAGGTGAAGGAGTCGAAAGCCGACGTCAGGAGGTGAAGGAGTCGGCAGGAAAGCCGACGGATCAGGAGGTGAAGGAGTCGGCAGGAAAGCCGACTGGTCAGTAGGTGAAGGAGTCGGCAGGAAAGCCGACGGGTCAGTAGATGAAGGAGTCGGCAGGAAAGCCGACTGGTCAGTAGGTGAAGGAGTCGGCATGAAAGCCGACGGGTCAGTAGATGAAGGAGTCGGCAGGAAAGCTAACTGGTCAGTAGGTGAAGGAGTCGGCATGAAAGCCGACTGGTCAGTAGGTGAAGGAGTCGGCAGAAAGCCGACGGGTCAGTAGGTGAAGGAGTCGGCAGGAAAGCCGACGGGTCAGGAGGTGAAGGAGTCGGCAGGAAAGCCGACGGGTCAGGAGGTGAAGGAGTCGGCAGGAAAGCCGACGGGTCAGGAGGTGAAGGAGTCGGCAGGAAAGCCGACTGGTCAGGAGGTGAAGGTGTCGGCAGGAAAGCCGACGGGACAGGAAAGCCGGGAGTCAGGGACAGGAGTCGGCCGGGATGCCGACGGGTCAGGAGTCGGCCGGGATGACGACGGGTCAGGAGTCGGGGGACGCCGACTGGACAGGAGTCGGCAGGGGCGCCGATGGGTCAGGAGTCGGCCAGAATGCCGATGGGTCAGGAGTCGGCCAGAACGCCGATGGGTCAGGAGTCGGCCAGAACGCCGAAGGGTCAGGAGTCGGCCAGGGTGCCGACTGGGTCAGGAGTCGGCCGGGGAGATCGGGAGTCGGCAGGAGCGCCGACTGGACAGGAGTCGGCAGGTGCAGGGAAGCCAGCGAGACAGGCGCAGTCTGGAAAGCCGGGGAGACAGGCGCAGTCTGGATAGCCGGGGAGACAGGCACAGTCAGGAAAGCCGGCAAGACAAGCTTAGGGACAGGCTGCGCGAAGGTCTGCGAAATGGCTGTCGTGAGCTGCTGAACCTGGATAAACAGGGCAGTCCAGGCCTGGTTGCTGCTCGCCACGGCGTGGGGAACGTCAGCGGTGTTGGTGACATCCTTGGTCACGTGTCTCTGGAGCGCCTCTTCAATGAACCCGAACCGGGCCTGTGACGAGGTGTTGAACGCTGGGTCCATGTCGGGGCCAGATCGTAGGACCAGGACGGGACCTGGGGAAGGCTGCGACCCAGCCGGGACGGGACCCGGGGAAGGCTGCTGCCCTGCCGGGACTGGAGTTGGCCGTGGCGCCGACGGGACGGGCGGTGCAGGAGTCGGCAGGAAAGCCGACGGGTCAGGAGGTGAAGGAGTCGGCAGGAAAGCCGACTGGTCAGTAGGTGAAGGAGTCGGCAGGAAAGTCGACGGGTCAGGAGGTGAAGGAGTCGGCAGGAAAGCCGACTGGTCAGTAGGTGAAGGAGTCGGCATGAAAGCCAACGGGTCAGTAGGTGAAGGAGTCGGCAGGAAAGCCGACGGGTCAGGAGGTGAAGGAGTCGGCAGGAAAGCCGACGGATCAGTAGGTGGAGGAGTCGGCAGGAAAGCCGACTGGTCAGTAGTTGAAGGAATCAGCAGGAAAGCCGACTGGTCAGTAGTTGAAGGAATCGGCATGAAAGCCGACGGGTCAGTAGGTGAAGGAGTCGGCAGGAAAGCCGACAGGTCAGGAGTTGAAGGAGTCGGCAGGAAAGCCGACATGTCAGGAGGTGAAGGAGTAGGCAGGAAAGCCGACGGGTCAGGAGGTGAAGGAGTCGGCTGGAGCGCCGACGGATCAGGAGGTACAGGAGTCGGCCAGAGCGCCGACTGTTCTTGAGGTGCAGGAGTCGGCAGGAAAGCCGACGGGTCAGGAGGTGAAGGAGTCGGCAGGAAAGCCGACTGGTCAGGGTCAGGAGTCGGCAGAAAGCCGACGGGTCAGTAGGTGAAGGAGTCGGCAGGAAAGCCGACGGGTCAGGAGGTGAAGGAGTCAGGAAAGCCGACGGGTCAGGAGTCGGCAGGAAAGCGCCGACGGGACAGGAGTCGGACAGGTGCCGACGGGACAGGAGTCGGCTGGGGCATCAGCCGACGGACAGGAGTCGGCAGGACGCCGACTGGACAGGAGTCGAGACAGGTCAGTCTGGAAGCCGGGAGACAGGCGCAGTCTGGAAAGCCGGGGACAGGCGCAGTCTGGATAGCCGGGGAGACAGGCACAGTCAGGAAAGCCGGCAAGACAAGCTTAGGGACAGGCTGCGCGAAGGTCTGCGAAATGGCGTCGTGAGCTGCTGAACCTGGATAAACAGGGCAGTCCAGGCCTGGTTGCTGCTCACCACGGTGTGGCGAACGTCAGCGGTGTTGGTGACAACCTGGGTCGAACGTGACGAGGTGTTGAACGCTGGGTCCATGTCGGGGCCAGATCGTACTGTCACGGATTGCGGTGTGGACCCAAAAGCAGAACGACCAGGAGACGGATAAAGTTCTGGAGCTTTATTCAAAGCTGAGGACTCAGCAGACAGACAGGCAGGATATGACTCACAGAGGGAAACGCCGACGGATCAGGAGGTACAGGAGCCGGGGATCAGGCCGATGGAAACCAGAGGAAGCGGAGGCTAAACTCGGGGTCGGGGACAGAAGGCTGAGTCGTTGACCGGGGCACAGGCAAGGCAGGGAAGTCCAGACAGGCAGGCAGGGTGGGCAACGGGAAATCAGTCCAAAGGAAATTGCTGGAAGGTCTGACATAAATGCAGAGAACGGTCTGGCCGCGAGTGTGTGTGAGACTGGGGTTTAAATACTGCAGGGTGTAGGTGCAGCAGAGTGAGCAGGTGAGAGTGATTGTGCTGATGAGGTGGGTGTGGCAGACAGGTGCACTGCATGAGGTTGATTAGGCGAGTGAGGGAGAGTGTGGTGAGAGAGTGGGGGCTGGGCTGTGAGCTGAGAGAAATAGTGCAGGAAGAGTGCACAGGTGTGACTGTGACAAGATAACAGTTTTCTGGCAAGCTCTTTTAACACTATGTTCCAGCTGTTCTCAGAACCGACCCTCCATATCACGTTACATAAACTTCTGTCTGCATTATCCCCAGCTAACAGCATGTTAAGCTAGCTGTTATCACTGGAAGCATGCTGCTAAACCCAATTAAGTAATGCTTTGGCGCACATTAAATCAGTACATATTTAGTAGTAAGTAAATAATTTGCATGATCGGCATATTTTCCTTGAAAAATAAAGGTTGAATAAGAAAAAGACTTTGCAGTTACATATATTAATATTGCCGGCAACCTATACAAATTGCAAAATAAGAAAGTCAACAAAGTTAAACATATATAATATATCATTAAATGACAAATGAATTGCTTCTCTCAAAATTTTCGAAATATATATTTTATTTGCAGTTAAACAATTTGTATCTTGAGTGATAAATTGCTCATTTAGGCAACATCATGAAATTGCACAGTTCATGCAACATTTAGAGCATTTTAATATAGGCTACATTTATATACACATGGGTTTGAAAACCATTCAGGAATAATGTAAACATTGCTGCCATCTTTTAGGCAGTAAAAGTGTGTGCAAAGGCAAGGTGTGACATTTAGCTTGTTGCAGTCCAGAGTTGGTAAAATATTAGTCAAGTAAAATAAATATAGAATTATATACAGTGTATAAACAAAATGTTTGACATCAGTAAGCCTCATCCTTTCTTATGACTCATGACATAACTGACTCAATGGTAATGTCCTGTCCTTCTCTGACTCGTTCCTCAAGAGGACAGATGATCAACGGGGCGGTGTTCTTCCCTTCATCTTGAACACAGGGGTTGAAGTACGGGTTAAGGGGCTCATTGAAGTCACACCCGCTGTACGTGTAAATGTGGGTCTTTGCCTCCGCGTCGTAGAAGGACACCGATCCTTCCTCGTAGTCCAGGAACACGCCCACTTTCTGGGGGGTTTTCTGGAGGCGGAGGGCGACCGAGGGGCCGGCGCAGGCGGTGAGACTGTCGCCTTTCCGCCGACAGATCGCCCAGTAACCGTGTTCAGGACGCACCGAGATGACCCCTTCCTGTTGATGGACTCCTGGTCACGCCAAGATCCCAGTCTGTTTTGTTTCCAACCTGAAAACACAAATGACATAATCAGACATGCATGCTTGTTTTAAAAGAAACGCTTCACCATAATAAAAAATGTATTCATGATCCACAATAGGCCGATTGTGTTTGATTTCCTTAAGTTGAACTTGATTCAGTTAGAGGTTGTATTATATTAACTGTGTATAACTAGTCTTTAGATGCTGATGTTCTTCTGTGGTGGTCGGATACATTCAATTTGATTTGTTTAAGTGCACTGCTTTCCTGTTTCTGATCTCCTTACCTGAACAACCCAGTAGCGTCTTCCAGATGCAAAGGTTTGTTTGCCCAAAACACAGACGCAGGAGTTGAAACGCCGAGGATTGTCTGGGAGTAGACTATTCCTCTGGCTGCTGACAGTCACCTGTGGACCAACATAATCATTGTTATCATCATCTTCAAATTTCCATAATTAATCATCTAGTCATATTATATTCAAATCATAATTTTTAGCCTCTTTGCAGTGGATTCTCACATTCATGAAAATGTGACATTACTTCAAATCTCATTACAGTAAAATGGAGCACAGCAGAGAAAATGCTCAACTCTTACAATAAGAAAAATCCAAACTATTCTGAAGAACTTTTAGTTTCCTAGTAAAACTGTGCCCTTCACACATTTAATATAATGATCATAGAAATCAGACAATACCTTCTTTCTGTCTGGAGACAGGACGAGCCAGCCTGAAGCAGTCTCAGGGTCCAGAGTGACACCGACTGCAGAAACAAAGAAGAAAAAACGTGAGTCAGGTCATAAGAAGAGAAGCTAATCAAGGTAAAACTATGATGGACGTGGGACTGTGAACATACCTGCATATTCATTCAGCTTGTCTGCTTCTGCAAAAGAGAAAAAGAAAAATGTTATTTTCATGCACTGATTTTCACAAAAATCTTTGTGAGTAGATAATCATTTTCTGCCAAAAGACTACTGACCATCTGCAGACAGTTTGTCCGAAAGATCCTGGCAGATGTCGACGAGCTTGGAGAAGGCTCTCGTCACCGTTCCCATGCAGTTATCAGAGTAGACTGTGACGTCAGACCAATCTCTGGTGGATGGGAGTCGATTTAGAGACAGGAAACTCTAAAATGAAGAAAATAATAATGAGAAGATTAGGTTTAGATTAGATTAGGTCGCACAGGTTTAAAAACGTTGGACGGTTGTTGAAACGTTGAGGCTGCACAGAAATTATGCAATTAATTTCAGGTATCTAACCTGCAGGAGTTGAACGGGGCTCTGAGTGTTCTCTAGATGCTTCAGCTCGATGCCCCTCATCTGCAGCTCGTGGACTTCCTGCTGCAGCTCCTGGAACATCTCCTCAGCTCTCCTCTCGGCTTCTTCATGCTTCTTCTCCAGCTCCTCCGCCAGCCTGGCCTGGTGTCTCTGGATGGCGGTTATCAGCAAGCTGCAGACCTTAGCACTGCCCTGTATCTCCCTTTCTGTGATTTCCTGTCGATTGAAACGATAGAAACGTTTAATTTTACAGATAAAAACAAACGTGACCATATAAAATAAGTTAAGATAATCCTTTATTAGTCCCGCATCGGGGAAATTTGCAGGATTTGCAGGATCACAGCAGCAGAGAAGATAGTGCAAACAAGAGACATATTAACATAAAACAAGATCAAAACAAGCATGTAAGTAGGTAAGTAATAGCAAAGTAAAGAATATTAAATAAATAAAAAAAGTAAAAAATCCACAATAACTAAAATATTATATATACAGACGGAAGAATTATTGTGTTGCACAGTGGATTTCACCGATTTTTGAAGTTAGCCCTTTTAGAAAATGCATGAACTTACTTTGTTTAGATCCATAGAAGTTTTTATCTGCTCCATTTTTGTCCATCTGGCACGAATCATCTGTTTAATGCTGGTCTTCGTGTCCCTCAAAGAAGTCTGCAAAAGGTCAAAAATGTTTAATTTAAGTGTAAATTGTTTTGTCATGTGCTGCACAGAAAATCAGCTGAGAGAAAAAAGGTTTAAAGCCTTCTAATTTAATATATTAGTTGATTTAGTTACTTTTTCTCACTTAAGAAATTCAAAATACAGAAAAGTATTTCTACGTACAAGAGAAAATCAAGTAAAATGAATTAAAAAGTATATGTAATCGGCAGAGTTTAAAGGCAGATGACCCCTAAAAGAACAGTTCTCTCACCTTGACCCTCTTCCTCTCCTCCTCAATGGGCACTAAGTTGTGCCGTTTATGTTCCCTCTCTGTGCATTTCACACAAACAGGCTTCTGGTCGCTCTTGCAGAACATCGTCAGCGGCTTCTTGTGTTTTCTGCAGAGATGACTGGCGATGAAACTGTCCGAATCCATCAGCTGGTGTGTCTGCAGGGCTGCTTCCCTCAGGTGTGGTGCGAGGTGAAATTCACAATATGATTCCAAGCACGTCAGACACGACTTGACCGACGGTGATTTGTCTCCGCAGCAGATGTCACAGGGAACTTCGTCAGCCTCCAAAAGTTGGGGTTGGGACTCCATTTGAGACCTTTTGATTATAATACAATTCTGTTAAATCTCAATTATATTGAAACTTTTTCAATATGGCTTGCTTAAAAAAATGTGAGAGAGGTAGTGTTCAATAACAAACCTTTTAAAGAGTTCAATGATTTCAGCATATCCCACGTTGATCCTGAGCTGTGGGCGTTGTCTGAATGTCTCTTTGCACAGCGGACACTCAGGCTCTGTCTTTGTATCCCAGAAGCCCTCGATGCAGTCCATGCAAAAGTTGTGACCACATGCGAGGGATGTTGGGTCGGTGAAGATGTCCTGACAGATGCAGCACTTGAACTGATCATCCAACGGCAGCGCAAGGGCCATGTTTGCAACTGGAAAAATAACACATCAAAAGTGTCAAAGAAAACCAATTCACATTACTTTCACAATCAGAAAACACCTGTAAAAACTGAATATTTATAATTATACAGTATTTATATTGTAGTTGCCAGTAAATCTAAAGCCATGAAACCTCTTCCATTCAGCTATTTCTTAATTCTTTCAAATCATCAATGCCATTAATATATTTACTTATTCATCAAACTGTAAAATGCATTTTAAATGAAATATTTTTTTTGTCTTAGACTCATATCAATATCGACTTACCCTTTTGGGATGTCATGCTGAGTGTTATGATCGTCCTTCATCAGGCGCAGATGTTAAATACTCACAGACAAGACACTCCTTGTTCGCTGGGGGTTTAGTCATACCTGTGTTAACTGTTAAGCTCCTCCCTGCGTGTTTACTTTATTTTGTTACACACAATTCGACCCTGTCGAGTAGACAGAATCGTGCAGGAATTTAATGGTGAAGGCGAACCAAATCGTACTGAAACGTTTCATTCACATGCTAAAACACATTATCCCATTATTTGAGCAGCAGCGACGTGATAATACATAGTTCAGGACAAATAAATATGTTTGTATTTCTGTGTAACAAAAATACAATTATAAATGAATATTATGAAAATAATAAAAATGAAGTATGTTCAATTATTGTAACTGTTTCGAGACCAACAAGATGTAACTGATGATTCAGGACAAAACTGTTGTTTAATATGCATAAAGGTCTTCACACATACACATATATGTGCAAAATTCACATACAGAAGAAGGATTTGGGGATTTAGGAAACAGGTGAGTTGACAGTCGTAGGCTATTAAGGCAATTTTAGAATAGATTTTGATGCTTATTTGATTGATTGACATGACAGGTGCCAAAAAGTTGTTGGTTTCTGTTTCTTAAAAATGGTGTGATCCAGCACCCCACCTCTCCCCCCTTGTGTGTTTTTTTTTTCTGCTCCGATGCACATTAGCTCAGCGAAGGAAAACAAACCTGTTCAGAAGAATAAAAAATAAAAAAATGCGTCTACGTTTTACAGAGAGAAGTCTGCCAAATAAGATTTGATCAAGGCGTTGTTTCAGAGAGGCATTGTTTCCTTTCAGCTGACGCTCTAGAAGACAAAACACTCAGATCCTTTACTGAAGTACATATACCCAGTACTGTTTAAAAATATATATATATTAAAAGTCATGCATTGAAAAAGGTTGAATGTGCTTAAAGTATCAATTGTAAAATGACTCACAATTCAGAAAAATTGTCTCCTGTGAGTGTCACACTATGACATTTTATAGGATTCCTTTACATGTAAGACGCATCTTAATGTTGTAAATTATAAGTATTTTTTATACTGTACAGTAGTTATGTAAAAATGCATCCCATTTAATAAGCTGATCATATGATTTGCATGTACAATCTTTATCTGCAGTATCCAAAGCTATCATAAAATGTTGTGGAATGAAAAATAACTAAAGGAGAAGAAGCATAGGTACCAGAAAATTGTACCTAAATGTAAGTGTTTTTTTTGGTCAGCATGGTGAAACTTATACCTGTCTCTTTAACTTCTAAATGGTCCACTATGTTCTCCAGCTCGTCTCCAGGGTGGAGTACAGTGGGGTTTTGTAGCTTTTGTTTCTTCTGAAAACTGTGTCATGCACGTGGGGAGCGTGAAAGCAAACAGTAAAATAGTGGGCCAACCAGTTCAACAATGAGCTGGAGCTCAGCAATGTGAATCACAGATATACTACACTTAACTACCTCTTCAAAGCAAATAACGTAGTTGTGGTATTTGATGAGTTAAAATGACGTTCTGCCACCATGGAAACAGTTTAACGTGACGTTTCAGCTGTAAAAGCTGTAAAATATCACAATAACTCAACAACACTTTTAAACACAAACACCGCCCTGCTGGTTGAAAGTCCTGTGTTTGTTTAACCCATCCACCACCGCCCACCATAAGCAGTCTTTCTCACTGTTTATAACTTTGAGTGTGCATAATCACATAGATTTATTTATTTTTAAGATGCCACAACCATGTAATGCGCCTGTTAAGAGGTCGTGGTCATTTGACATATTTCTGAGAGATCAGACTGAACTTGCTTTGAAGCTCCAAAAAGCCGAGATGCAGGAGCCAATTCTCTGTAGGTTAATCGCTACAAGTGACCCATTTACATTTTCATTTTGTACATTGTAAATATAAAAAATACTGATTATAAGCACTTTAAGTACGATAGTAAATGTACTTAGTTGCATTTTACCACTGAGACACTCATATTTCATTAAAAGCAGTTTTATAGTTGAGTTTTTTTAAGTAAACACACCAACACCCACACATATACACACGTTTACTTCGGTAAACTTACAGGACTGAGGTCATTACTTAGACAAACTCATTTCCCGTAAGTTTGCCAAAGCTCTAACCATAACCACTAATTGATTAACCCTAAATCCACACCTTAACCACTTATCTAATCTAAAATCATGTTTTCCATATGGGGGACATTGTTTTTATTTACCCTGATTGTACAAGATGTCCCTGATTTATTGGTCTTCAGTCTAAAATATGTCTCTGAAAGTAGCATTAATTAACAAATGCATCATAAAACGCTAGACAGGCATATTAATTACCTGTTGCCGGGAATCTTATTGTAGTCATGCTCACATGTACACACCTCTGCTGCAAGCGACGTAGTAGAAGAATAGACTATGTGTCATCTACACCAACATCCACACACGTACACACACATACACACACACACACACACACACACAGTTCAAATTCTGTCACTTTGGAGGACATTACATACATTCATTTTCTGTAGAATTACCTTAAATCTAACCGTAACTGCTACATGTCTAATCCTAACCCTTACCCTAATCTTAACCCTAACCCTAACCTAAAGTTATCCTAGCCTAAAACCAAGTCTTAACCCTAAAACATAATGATTTAGGTCATGGGTTTTGCATTTTATTCCCAAAAGGAAGGTGAGTCCCCACAACATGAATGTGTAACCACTACATGAGTAATTCACAACCACACACTCACACACACATATTTACTTAGGTATGCTTTTGGGAGAGCTACCTTGTGATTGACAAGTCTCTACTTAATCAGAGCGGTATACTACTCCGCAGCCAAACCTTGAGAAAGACATTTTCAAAGCGCTGCTGCCTTACAAAATGTTCTTGTGATCGGAAAACCTTTTATTTTCTCTCAGTCTCCTGACGTGCTCAAAGAAGAAGAAAAACCTGAATCAGTCTGCACATGCGACAGCCGCCCCAGGAAATAGTACGAGTGGTGAATGAAGTGATGGCTCATCCAAACAACATGAGCTCATGTCTGATTCATCGTGTTGAAAGTAACATATTCTCAATTAAGATACTGTGCTCTGTTGTCTTCTTCAAAACAGCATGATGTTCATTTAGTCATTTTTTTGTAATTTTATTATGGTCTATTTAGATTCAAATAGACCATAAAGCAGGGTATGCTTTAGGGTGGGCTTACTGTGATTGACGGGTAACTGCTGCTACCAGAGCCACCAGAGCCATATTCGGCGTCTCTACGTTACTCCTCCGCACTCCAATTATGGTTACTTCTGATAATTGGTTTCAAAAAGTCAATATGGCGATGGCCGTGATCAAAGATGGCGACGGCCAAAACGCCGATCTCGAAGCTTCAAAACGGCAGTCCACAAAACAATGGGTTGCGCCACGATGACTACGTCTACTTCTCATATACAAAACCTGGAGCAAACCCAAACAGATGCATCATGTTTTTTAAAAACTTCATCCTCAAACAACAAAACTTTAAAAATTTATTTTTTTCAACACCTGCTTTGGACAAAAAGATATATCAAAAAGATATATATATAAATATATATATATATATATATATATATATATATATATAATGCTGCACGGTGGTGTAGTGGTTAGCACTGTCGCCTCACAGCGAGAGGGGCCCGGGTTCAATTCCCGGGCCAGACAACCTTCTGTGTGGAGTTTGCATGTTCTCCCCGTGTCAGCGTGGGTTCTCTCCGGGTTCTCCGGCTTCCTCCCGCAGTCCAAAGACATGCAGCTTAGGTGCATTGAAGACTCTACATTGCCCGTAGGTGTGAATGTGAGTGTGAGTGGTTGTTTGTCTCTATATGTCAGCCCTGTGATAGGCTGGCGACCTGTCCAGGGTGTACCCTGCCTTCACCCATTGACAGCTGGGATCGGCTCCAGCACCCCCGCGACCCTTAACTGGATAAGCGGTTATGGAAGATGGATGGATGGATGGATATTTATATGCATAGTATAAACTATTGATAGGATGATTTTTATGACAAAAAGAGGTCGAATATTTTTCTACAAATCTCTTTATAAGTTTGTGTCACTTTTTCACATAGTGTGATCTGCCTTAATGCGTTAGTTCAACAGGGTAGTTTGACTAAGGCCAGAAAGCTAGAACATCATATAGTGTTGATGCCATGATATAAATAACTCTTATGTGTGTACATTGGCTACTTAAACTCTGTGGCGGCTTGGCTCTTTTCTGTAACGTCTACCATGTCTTACGTGTTGTGCATAAATATGCTTTAAAATAAAAATCAGGATTGTTGCCTTAAATGTCTCTTTTTCATCCGATTGAATATCAAGAACTTCCCTCTATTTAGGTAATTTATATATTACAAAATAATCCAAACAATTCGTAATGACTGTAGGCAGTGTATGAGAGAAAGAAGATCTGCAGCATGGATGTAGCAGTATAAAAATAAAATAAAATAAAGTAAAAGTCAGTGTGAGTGGGTAGAGGAAATTAAGTTACACCACTGGAAAATATTTAACATCAAATTTAAATGACCATTATCTACTCCTATTTGACAGATATATGGTTGTTAAGACTCTGTTAAAGCTCACACACATACATACACACACACACACACACACACACACACACACACACACACACACACACACACACACACACACACACACACACACACACACACACACACACACAAACACACAAAGACTGCACTGAAACCTAAGAAGTACTATTTGCTAACACACGTACGAAAACTTCCAAAAAAAACCATTATTGCACAAATGCTTTGTTTTCATGTTCAAGCAGCGAGACTATTTTTGTGTCAGCCTCTCAAAGTGTCAGGACGGTATGTCTCCACTAGATTCTTATCTTATTCTTATCTTAGCTTAAAATGAGCATTGTCTTTACATTATTTAAATCACAGACGTAAATTTAAATAAGACAACTTTGACTTGTTTGTTTTCAGGGCATAAACAGCCATCTCCTTGGTGAAAGTCCCGTGTTTGTTATACCTGTTTGTTATACCTGTTTCCCTTTGAGACAATGAGAAAGGTTTCCAAGAAACAATTTGGTCCGACATGCCCTCAGTTAACTATGCACCTCTTCTTGTCTTTTGTATGTGCTATTTTGGTGCTGTTGAAAACACATGTGCACATAACCACAATAATATAACCTTTTTTTCACATAGTTGCTGAGTTTTCCTCATTTATTTTGGTGTAAAGTCTCACAAATTAGATATCTAAATGCAGATTCTTATTGATGGGAAGTGTGAATGTTGGACCAAAAAGTTTATTTACAGATTTTGTTGAGTGGAGAGACTGGAGTGGGGAGTCTGGATAGATTTACTGCAGGAGCTAGATGAATGGATGGATTGCAGGTGTGCAAGTTGATTGGCATCAGGAGTGGAATGGAGAGTCACACCCGGACAAACACACACAAGCCATCTCACTATTCACGTGTTTTCAAACACATTTAAATACAGGCTGTTTGGAAAGAGAAAAAATATATTTTTCTGACAAAACAAAATTGTATATGCTTGATTGAGATGTTTTTTGCCGTTGTCCAAATCAAAACCTTCCCAATGAAACAAATTCTTGAAGACATCTCTCCATTTTCGTATCATATATGGTTAGATGGCTGAAGTGACTTGTTTTGTTATTGTTTCACAACTTCTATTTACTTCTTCTACACATTTTACTGGTGGATTACAGCCATGCATGAATTGTAGCATATACTGCCAACATCTGACCCAATTACGGTGTAGCCGAGATCATTTTTCACCAAGTATGTCTGTTACACTATTTCAATTCCAGACATCAATTAAAATCAGTCAACTTTGACTCTTCACATGGGACACAAACAGCAATCTCCTGGGTGAAAGTCCCGTGTTTGTTTGACCCACCTGTCCACCTCAACCTAGTTTCCAATGTGGACTCCCGCTGACAATGATTAGAAACATGTTTGTTATACATCAAAAACAAACTCAATCATATATATATAAATATAAATAAATTTCCCTTGACACTCAAATGACAATGTAAATGAAATGTCACATTCAGAAATATCAGATGTGACGACGAATGTTGACCTCTTTTAACGGTTACGGGAATGATCGTGACCACAAGCCTTTTGCACTGGCTGGTCCGTTGGCATCTATCAATCATTTTAGAAATGCACTGCTCACCGTTGTTAACGGTGCATTTATTCCATTAGCTAAAGAAATGTCCTATGAGCATTTGATCTCACATGGTTAAAATCATTGGTAAAGTATACATTCATGCTTCACAATGAGCAATGACACAGCACGTGCCCTAACCCTAACCCAATCATTTTAGAAATACACTGCTCATTAATTGCGTGTGACTCATTCAGTCTTGGCAGCTTACCCTTTGTCTATCCAGTTTGAATGTAGGTCACCTGAAGAAAATGTTATGGATTTCTCCATTTGTATTGTAAATCATATGTAAATCATTTGTCACATTTGTCCCTTTTTCTGTTTTGTTGAACAGTGATTTACTTTTAGAGACTTTAATTGCTAGAAAGATTCATGTAGATGTGGTCTTACTTAAACAACACATAGACCAAGCAGTGCGAGTGGTAATGCCAGCCTGCTTATGTTCTCACAGTAACAACTCAAATTCTGATATTTAGCAAATAAAAGTATACCACATTCATCATCTTAAATTAGTGTGTTTGAATGTTAATGTTTGCTTGTTAGCAACACAATATTTACTGATGGGAATGAGATCTATTTTGCAAGTTTTTTGTCTGGAACAAAAGTCTTTTGACCGGATGATAGCGCTGGATGAAAGGCCAGGTGATCGAAAAAAAAATCTGGATTTATCCTCCTAGAAACATTAATGTCTGCACTAATATTTTGCACAGATCCATAAAATACTGTAGAGATATTTGATTGTGGACCAAAGTGGTCAGTAGGCTGACACTACAATCCCTAAAGGCAGCATGGCTAAAAATAGAAGCATTTTTATAGTTCTGTATATTTGTGCTTTGTTCCTAAACAGCTCCTGTACAACACAAATGTTTTCATAAGTCTCGTCTCTCCCCCTGGCCAATGGAAATACATCCCAATTCAGGATTTCATGGGGCCTGTCCTACTTCAAAGGCTTCTTTTGTCCAAATTTACACCGACCGGTGTCTCAGTTCACACCACTGCTTGAAAGACTTTTGTTAACGGTGCATTTATTCCATTAGCTAAAAAAATTTTCCTAAGAGCATTTGATCTCACATGGTTAAAATCATTGGTAAAGTATACATTCATGCTTCACAATGAGCAATGACACAGCACGTGCCCTAACCCTAACCCAATCATTTTAGAAATACACTGCTCATTAATTGCGTGTGACTCATTCAGTCTTGGCAGCACATGCAAGGTGAATACAATGCACTGGAACAACCCAGATCTCCTTACGGGAACCAAAGAAATGTCGTGGGTGCAGTAAATGGTAAACTGGTTATTTCAACATTTTAACTGTCATTGGAAGATGAAACCCAACATGCTGTTCAAGGTGTACAATGTATCACTGGAGCGATGTGTTGACAAGAGCTGCTTTGTCTAGAAATGTAATGAATCATGAAGCACTGACAGCACAATGCTGAGTATTGATTAGTAAGTTTGTAACATTATTTAAATTACAGACTTAAATTCAACTAAGGCATCTTCGACTTGTGTTTGTTTGACCCAGCTATCCTTCCGAACCTCCTTTCGATGTGGACCTATGCGGATAATGATTAAAATAAATTTGTTATACGTTAAAGAAAACATTAATCAGGGGAAAATATGTTTCCTTTTCGAAGGCAAGAAAGGTTTCTGAAGGAACAATTTGGTCGAGCATGCTGTCAGTTAACTATGTACCTGTAAACATCTTACTCAGTATCATATGTCGTAAATTCATACCGCACGTGTTGTTCTTTGCTATTGACACATAATAATAATAATTAAGCCGCACGTTAGGTGTCTTGTTCTTTGCTATTGACACATGCGCAAGCGCTCATCATCATAATTATATAAGCTTTTTTTTTGTTTTGAGTTTTCCTTCATTTATTTTGGTGTAAAGTCTCATAAAGTAGATGTTTAAATACACATTCTTGTTGTTAGGAAGTGTTGATTTTGGACGGAAAAGCAAAATAAGACCGTGTCTTGCAACAGATAAATTAATTTATTTAGAAATCTTAGTGAGTGGAGAGACTGGATAGAGTTACTGCAGGAGCTAGATGAACGGATGGATTGCAGGTGCGCAGACTGATGAGTAGCAGGAGTGGAATGGAGAGTCACACCCAGACAAACACACAAACCATGTCTCTATTCACATGATTGTACATTTTGAAGTGTTGCATTAGAAAAGGTTTCCAGGTTTCCATGAATCGTTGTGGTACCTGGACCGTAGTCGTGCCTCCTGCTGTGAGCCGACTGACACCCACTGCTACTTCGATTATTATTATTAGTCACATTACTATCCCTATTTTCATAATTATAATTCTACTGTAATAATTGCTGCTGTTATTATAAGTAGTCTTATTATATGAATCATTTATGTCATATACATTGAATGTGTTGTATCTCTGTTATGCTGTTCATTCTGTACACATGACATCTATTGCATTCTGTCCATCCTGGGATAAGGATCCCTCCTCTGTTGTTCTCCCATAGGTTTCTTCCTTTTTTCTCCCTGTTAAAGGGGTTTTTAGGGGAGTTTTTCCTGTGCCGATGTGAGGGAAGGACAGAGGATGTCGCATGTGCACAGATTGTAAAGCCCTCTGAGGCAAATTTGTAATTTGTGATTCTGGGCTATACAAAATAAACTGAATTGAATTGAAAAGCTGTATGACATTTTTTTATTGAGCACAAAAAAGTGTATTCACTCACTTGAAGTGTTTTGTTTTTTTTCCTTTGTCAAAAGAATTGTCAACATGAGACGTCATCAGTACTGACTGATATGAAAGAATACACTTGCCCAATTGAAAAATCTATTATTATTATTTAAGACCTTTCTCCATTTTACTCTAGTAGATGTTTGGATGGCCGAGGCGACTTGTTTTGTTTCTGGTTCGCAACTTCTACTTCTTCTTCTCTATTTACTTCCATCATCTGACCCTATTATGTTGTAGTTTAAATGCTCCATACCAGATGAAGGAAAACTTCCAATTCGTATTTCTTATTTTGCTTAAAATTCCCTTGAGGAAAACTGCAGAAACAAATGGAATGAGGGACACAGTTGAGACCATGATACTTATGGAGTCCAGTACATTAATTCAGTCAACCTTGTCTCTTACAAAATTATATTCCATTAAAATTAAGTTTCGAGGGAAACATATTTTCTCCAAGATTATGGTTGCAGTTTTAAATCTGTGATCTGCGTTGTAAATAGAAACAAAACCAAAACTATAATGCGTATGATTGTTTCCTCATTTAGATTACAAACATGAATTACAAGTTTGCAAACAAGTTTGAATGTAGGACACCTGAGGAAAATGTTACGCTGTGAGAAAATGCCAGTTTAAATAATAATGTACATGAGTTACTGGCTGTGCAAAAAGTATTTTTCATAATTGGACAATTGTGCTCATTTACAGTACATGCATCCAAATTTGAAAACTGGACAGGATTGCAAGATTTGTATATTGTATCATGTACCTATTTTCATGGCTATAATTCTACTGTAATAATTGCTGCTGTTATTATAAGTAGTCTTATTATATGAATCATTTATGTCATATACATTGAATGTGTTGTATCTCTGTTATGCTGTTCATTCTGTACACATGACATCTATTGCATTCTGTCCATCCTGGGAGAAGGATCCCTCCTCTGTCGTTCTCCCAGAGGTTTCTTCCTTTTTTCTCCCTGTTAAAGGGGTTTTTTAGGTGTTTTTCCTGTGCTGATGTGAGGGAAGGACAGAGGATGTCGCATGTGCACAGATTGTAAAGCCCTCTGAGGCAAATTTGTAATTTGTGATTCTGGGCTATACAAAATAAACTGAATTGAATTGAATTGAATTGAATTACTGACCACTTTGGTCCACAATGAAATATCTCTACAGTATCTGTGCAAGATATTGGTGCAGACATTCATGTTTCTAGGAGGATGAATTCAACTGATTTTCATAATCCTCTGACTTTTCATCTAGCACCATTATCAGGTCATACTTGCCATTTTCCAAGACTTTGGTTTATGACAAAATAACGTGCAAAATAAATGACATTCCCATGAGCCTCGGGTAAATATGATTAACAAACATAAGCATGCAGACACATTTAAATAAGATGTTGAACATGGTATACTTTTTAAATATCCGTTTTCTAAGAGATGGATATTTGGCCAATGGAAATACATCCCAATTCAGGATCTTAGTCTTTGTCCGATGTCTCAGTTCTCACCACTGTATGCCAGATGTCTATTAATGGAGCCGTCAGGTGATACTCGCCAAGTCACAAAGTTAAGAAATGTCATGTAAGTATTTGATTGGTCAAATATAACTTAACACGTCACTGTGAATACAATGAACAGACACATTCTAGATCTCCTTACCATGGGATCAATGTTAAGGTTCTAGAGGTGCAGTCATTATGAAGACCTGTCATTCAGAAATGAAACCCAACATGCTGTTCAAGGTGGTTGAATGTTTTGACAGAGCCTCTTTGTCAACAAATGTAGTGATCCATGAAGCACTGACAACACAATGCTCGCTATTCATCAGTGTGGTGAGCTGCAACTCCAGTTTCTGACTCACCCACATACTTAAAGGAACAGTGTATAGCATTAAGAGGGATTAAATGGCAGAAAAATGAATATAACATGTATAACTATGTTTTTGTTAGTGTATAACGACCTGAAACTAAGAATCATTTTTCATGTGCTTTTTCTTAGTACTTTTTCTTAGTAATTTATTGCCACGCTGCAGTGCACATCTCCTCTGCTCTCTCTGTTGGGGCTACACACACACACACACACACACACACACATAACTATGTTTTTGTTAGTGTATAACGACCTGAAACACATAGACACAAGTACACACACACACACACACACACACACACACACACACACACAGACACACACACACACATACACACAGAACAAAGGCTGCTGTGGAAACACTGATGTGAACCAGGTGAAGTGAAGATTAATCGAGTGGACAATAACTTTGCTTGTTACCTTTACATTCGCAAGTAAAAAGCCGATACTCAAACATGTAAACAAAAGTGAAACCTAATTCATTTTACAAAAACAAAAGCTGTCTTATATAATAAAGTATATCTGTTGATCTTAGTTTGTTTTTGTAAACTTATCTGCTGTTTGAGACAAAGCAGACAGAAGGACAGAAAGATGATGTCTGTGTTATTCTTGTTGATTATTAAAAATGTAATCTTCACTCAGGAATGTTATTTATTTTGCAGACATTTTAAATTTGTTTCCAGTGAGATATTAATGACTTTATTTTGTGACTTTGCAGTTGCAAACATTACTGTTGCTGCTCTAGAAACAAAATTTATTTATATTTACAATATAAATACCTTCTAATCCCCATTAATTTGCTTTTTAAATTAAACAGCCGTGGCCAAAAGTTTTGAGAATGACACAAGTATTGGTTTTCACAAAGTTTGCTGCTTCAGTGTTTTTAGATCTTTTTGTCAGATGTTACTATGGTATACTGAAATATAATTACAAGAATTTCATAAGTGTCAAAGGCTTTTATTGACAATTACATTACAAGTTTAT
The DNA here is from genome assembly GCF_027596085.1 of Anoplopoma fimbria. Lineage (NCBI taxonomy): Eukaryota > Metazoa > Chordata > Actinopteri > Perciformes > Anoplopomatidae > Anoplopoma > Anoplopoma fimbria. The sequence goes on along the minus strand of NC_072455.1, from coordinate 4,600,010 downwards.
GCAAAGAGTCAATATTTGCAGTGTTGACCCTTCTTTTTCAAGACCTCTGCAATTCGCCCTGGCATGCCACTCCCTTGGCTGAGAAGCAACCCCACACATGAATGGTCTCAGGATGCTTTACTGTTGGCATGACACAGGACTGATAGTAGCGCTCACCTTTTCTTCTCCGGACAAGCTTTTATTCCAGATGTCCCAAACAATCGGAAAGGGGATTCATCAGAGAAAATGACTTTACCCCAGTCCTCAGCAGTTCAATCCCTGTACCTTTTGCAGAATATCAGTCTGTCCCTGATGTTTTTCCTGGAGAGAAGTGGCTTCTTTGCTGCACTTCTTGACACCAGGCCATCCTCCAAAGGTCTTCGCCTCACTGTGCGTGCAGATGCACTCACAGTTCATGTGTGGGGTTGCTTCTCAGCCAAGGGAGTGGGCTCACTCACAATTTTGCCTAAGAACACAGCCATGAATAAAGAATGGTACCAAAACATCCTCCGAGAGCAACTTCTCCCAACCACCCAAGAACAGTTTGGTGACGAACAATGCCTTTTCCAGCATGATGGAGCACCTTGCCATAAGGCAAAAGTGATAACTAAGTGGCTCAGGGAACATAACATTGAAATTTTGGGTCCATGGCCAGGAAACTGGCTTGATTATGCAAGAATGGGCTGCCATCAGTCAGGATGTGGCCCAGAAGTTAATTGACAGCATGCCAGGGTGAATTGCAGAGGTCTTGAAAAAGAAGGGTCAACACTGCAAATATTGACTCTTTGCATAAACTTTATGTAATTGTCAATAAAAGCCTTTGACACTTATGAAATGCTTGTAATTATACTTCAGTATACCATAGTAACATCTGACAAAAAGATCTAAAAACACTGAAGCAGCAAACTTTGTGAAAACCAATACTTGTGTCATTCTGAAAAATTTTGGCCACGGCTGTATATATGTTTTTTAAAAGCCCAGAAAAACCCCCCAGTTTTGATAAAAGTAGATCTTTGCAGTAAAAAAAAAACCTAAGATACCTATCCCTATCTGAAGCCCACAATATGTTGTTGCTTGCAATCTGCAACCTCAGCACTAAATGGCACTACATTTCCCACACTGTTCCTTTAAGTATTAACAGAGCAGTCACTACGCTTTGAGGACTTTCTCTTTGTATTTATTAATAACATACGCCTCCTTGTGGGTGTTTAGATTCAAATCAGCTTCAGTTCAGTCATGGAGGTCACACAGTTGAAACAGAAATTTCTGACTTTAGCGACTCCTAGTGGTCATTTATAAAAGGAACATTTCACAAGGAAAGGAACTATGACATTACAGTACATCAAGAGATGTTTTAGTCTCCACAAAATCCACAAATGAGGGCGTTATGACTAAATTAAAAATAGATAACTTCATATTGCTTTATGAAGTTTATTTGTTTAGTGTAAAAGTATATATAGTCTTTGTCGAATCGAAATATTACACCCTCAGAAAAAGAATGATCTTGTGGAAATTTGTGTTCATGAATGTCGGCAAAAATAAACCAATTAAGCACACTTATGATTATAAAAAGGTAAAAACAAAAAAGTGATATCCAGGTAACAGAACCCTATAAAATCTTTTCATAAGCACACACCCATATTTTTTTTTACAATGCCCACTTGTTCTCCCAAATTTCTCAACAGCAGTCTATTGACATTGAACACATCACCTGGGAATCTCCACAGACACGAGCGAAGACAGACACGCTGAAAGTTTCACAGAAGAAAATGGAAGTTCAATAAAACGTGTTAAAGGTGTTTGGAGAATAGCTAACTCTTTTTAGTAGCGTTAACCTTTTGCAGTTAAATTCATGTAATATGATAATTATTGTTTCTTTATGCCTCATATGCATTGTCACATTGTCAGTGTTGAAAGAAGTACTCGGATCAAGTTAAAGCAGTACTACCTACCAAAGTGTAAATATACTCTGTTATAAGTAAAAGTCCTGCATTCAACATTTGACCTAAGAAAAAGAACAAAAGTATTACCATAAAAACATACTTAAAGCACAAAAGTAAAAGTTGTCTTTATGTAGAATGGCCCATTTCAGAACAATGTATATGATTGAATTTAATTATTGATGCCTTAATGTGTTCATCACTTTAATGTTGCAGCTAGTATAAGTGGAGCTCATTTTGATTACTTTATGTACTGGTAGCTTGTGAATTTATGTCAAATTTAAATCTAATGTATAACTACTGTCAGCCTATCCCAGGGGAAAAGGTCAGAGACACTCAGAAGTGAGGAAGACTGGATTTTGTTTGGAATGTACAAAATACAAACCAGTTTTATTTTTTTTATTCTATTTACAATAACATGAAGATTACAAGTTACAAAAAATGAATAATACAAAACGGAGTAAATACATCCTCTTCAGGACTTCAAAAGAAAATGCCAAAAACTCAAAAAGGTCAGCGACCTTAAAAAGCACAAAAAGCCCTCAAATAAAGCCAAAATACTTTGTTGTCACACATTTTTAGATCTCTCATCTCTCATCTCCAGATCCATACATGGTTAACAACTAGGCATTGCCAAATCATTGGATAATACTGTTCACATAGCTTTACAATTCATAACAGACTTGTTCTTTAAGTTAACACTTAGCTGTGTTTCGCCCTCCATCGAAAGTTCCCGTCTGACCTTCATTTGTTGTCAGGATGTCCAACAGTATCAGCATTTACAACCTGTTCCTATAACAACTCTGACAATAATCAAGCCAGACTAAATAAAAAAATAAAGCTTTATTCACCCTTCGCTTAAAAAAAGAAGCTCATTGAATTCCATATATATACAAATGAAAAAAAACATCATTTTAAGGACATCATTATTAAATGAATGCTGAATAATACGAGATTATATGTAAATAATAAAATCATATCTGAGACCACAACACTTTTCAAAGAGAATTAAATTCCAAACGAATCTACATGCACAATGTTTCCTAGTATTTCTATAATTTACAATTAGATTAGACGATTAAATGATTAAATGGTGAACTCTATTGGAGAAATATATAGAGCGATAGGCGGGCATATTAAGTGAATACCTTAACATTATTTTGTATTATATATAAGTATCTGCAAAGTAACTAAAGGCATCATTTAAATGTGGTAAAACTACAATATTTGCCTTTGAGATATAGTGGAGTAGAAGAATTAAGTAGCAGAACATAGAAACATTATTTTAAAGTACAAGTACCTCAAAATTGTACAGTACTTGAGTAAAGTAAGCTTCTTAGTAAAATTCAGCCACTGAAAATTGGTGAATGTGTTTCTAAATTTGTTTGCCCTTTTTTTGGGGTGATTAATAATAATATCATAAACAGGCCTGAGCTTACTATAATAGTAAACAGATGGGCATAATTGTAAGTAAATTAATATATACAAATATATAAGTAAAACAAAATAAAACAAATACCAAATAAAAGTCCTTCATTTTTTGTTAAACCTGAAGTTGAGTTCCCTCGAAATTTGGGGGATTTTTAAAACATGACTCAAAAAACATCCGGAAGTGTGTCTTTTTTCAAGAAAGCAACGAGCAGGTTGATGGAGACGTGGTTGCGGTCTCAGCAAGAGGGCGCTCCAATTAAAACTTTCTCATGAAGTTTCAGTAAATGTGCACGAGTGTACATCGAGCCTCCCGTTCAAACTGCTGCAACCGCCTCACTTTCCCCAACGTCAATGGGACAGATGACCAAGGGGGCGATGTTTTTCCTGTTGTCATGGAGACAGGGGTTTAAATACGGGTATATAGGCTCATTGAAGTCACACCCGGTGTACGTGTAAATGTGGGTCTTGGCCTCCGTGTCGTAGAAGGACACCAAACTTTCCTCGCAGTTCAGGAACACGCCCACTTTCTGGGGGGTTTCCTGGAGGTGGAGGGTGATGGAGGGGCCGGCGCAGGCGCTGAGACTGCCGCCTTTCCGCCGACAGATCGCCCAGTAACCGTTATCAGGACGCACCGAGATGGCCCCCTTCCTGTTGATGGACTCCCTGGCCACGCCAAGGTCCCAGTCTGTTTTATCTCCAACCTGAAACACAATGGGCAAAATAGAGAATTAGACAAAACAGCAAATGAATGATCCGACCAATGCCAAAAAAGCCACAGAAGCATTTACAAGACTTAATTTGGTCTTCTGTCGTCATGCAATATTTTAAAATAGAGTACAAGGTTGCATCAAAATTGATTTCAGTCCCTTATGGATTTGTCTTCAGCAATAATAAACTTAAAACATTTAGCACCTCCTTACAGCCACTAGAGGGTGTTAAAGAGCTATTTTTCACATCGAGGGCAAATTGTGCAGATCTGCAAGGTTTCTTTTTACATGACATCCACTGGCCACCTTCACTTTGATATACAGCAAATCGATCAAGCATCCATCCGTCAATGTAACCTCTAATTATTGATTGTTTGTTGCAGTTAGACATAAGAATTACACTGTGATAAAATAATATTATAACTCCTCCAAAGCTAATCGAATGCTTCAATTTCATGTGCTAAGCAGATACAAATTCGACACAACAGTTTATTTCGGATTTTTATTCTACTTTGGATAATACTGTTAAGATTTTCCTCTTTATGTTTTGTGGTGAAGCTGCTGCTGACTATGTTAGTTCCAGATTAGACGTTCCACTGAAGTGGATTTATTAAAGCCTCATCCAATGAACATCCAGTGAGACAAGAATTCTTGTTTAAGGCTATATAAAAATGGAAGGAAAATATCCATGTCTATCGTAATTTTTCCAGCTTCATTTGGCCTCATTAGCAAGACACTCACTGACGTTACGTTAACGCAAAGTGTCCACATCTGTCAAAATGCATTATATTAAAGTCACACCTTTTGGATTTAACATCTCCTTGCATTGCATATATTCTGTATACTTTATACTGTGAAGTTCTGCACAGTCCTTGGACAAACCTTTGCACAGTTTATACTACGGCTGTTGCTCTGACCGGCTATCATAAAGTAGATATGTTTACATCCAATTATATTAAGTTAGTTGAAAGGGTCACTGTCCAAAGTAGGAGACAAGTTGGGAGTGAAAAACAGTTGCTTGTTAATTGCCAGTTCATTTTTTTTCTTACTATGTTTATGTTTATGCATCAAAACATAAAGGCAGATTCTTTGTATATGAAACCCCATTTGGAAATAAACCTCAATCTGTATCGTTATGACATTTTGGGTGTTTTTGGAAACTGTCTCTCAATTAAAACACTTTTAAGAAGGTCTGAGCTCCTACCAGAACCACCCAGAAATGTCTCCCAGAGGTGAAGCATTGTTTCCCCAGAACGGACACGCAGGAGTCGAACCTGCGGGGGTCGTCAGGGGTTGGAGGTTTCTTCTGCTGGAGGCTGAGGCTCACCTGTGGATCAACAGAACAACATCAGTACGATCTAAAATATACAACAACTTTGTCACATATTGAAGTCAGTGTTCACGCTGCACACTTTACCTGTTTCCCATCTGGGGACAGACACAGCCAGCCCGAAGCAGTGACCGGATCCAGAGTCACATCCACTGGAGGAGGAAAGAAAAGAAGGAATGGGTGTGAGAGATACAATTATGGCAAAATAATGTAATTTAATAATCACAGATCCATGGTAGCCTTTCAAACCAGAATATTATCAATTTATTTGGATGAAAACCAATTTGACTTTGGGTTAAACGTCCAATATATCTCTGGTTATTTCCTAAACATTCTGATATGCTCTTAATAAGCTTCAACTCAACTTTTTAGTTATACTTTCAGATAGAAATAATCTAAAGAAACTAGAGAGTGGGCGTTTATTGTTTACCATTTTTAGAACTCATGTCTTTACGAGAAGTGATTTTACGTTTACTTTCTCTCCAAGAACACGTTTTGACTATTTTTCTATGGAGGAGGCTGACATTAGCTACGAATTAAACCCGGTCAGACATTGCTGTGACAAGATGATGATTTCACAATCAGAAACATACCTGCACATTGATATGCCTTACTCATTTCTATAAAAAAAAAAAGGAGAACAAAAGTTGTTATTTTGCTTCATGAAAGATTCCTACTTTCAAATTATAATTTATCAGTTTTTATAGGTACTAATTCCAATTAAGAGATACAACAAAAATATAAAAACTTAAGTCACCGACCTTCTGCAGAGAGTAGCTTTTCAAGTTCATGGCACCTGTCCACCAGCTTGGTGAAAGCTCTCCTCACTGTGCCCACGTAGCTGGCCGAGTGGACTCTGACCTTAGACCAGTCCCTACTGAAGATTGGAGCACTCAGAGAGGGAAAACACTAAAACAGGAAGACAGCGAGTCAGGTGGTGTGTTTGTTTTGTACATTGGGCGATAATCTAGCTCATGTATAAATAATCATGGATGGATGGAAACGTTTTCAATGTCACTCTCTTACCTGCAGGAGATGAAGAGGGTCGTCGCTCTGCTCCAGATGCTGCAGCTCACTTCGTCTCCTCTGCAGTTCGTTGATTTGCTGCTTGAGCTCTTTGAGAAGCTCCTGCTCGGTCTTGTTGGCGGCTTCCTGCTTCTGCTCGATCTCGGCGATGAGCGAGGCCTGGTTTTTCTCAATGACATTCACCACAGTAGTGGCCACCTGGATGCTTCTTTGTATCTCTCGTTCTTTATTCATCTGCACATGTGCATAAATTGGTATTATTTAATATGTTAAAGGACGCAAATATAACATTGTCGAAAAATGTCACCCCTCACTTGGTGAAATTGAATTAAAGTCAGCTTTTGGCCTGGGCCATTATTGTAAAGTGGTGTTTTTTTTGCATACACATGTTTAACAATAAATCAGATTTTGCTTAGAGGAAAGAAATGAAATGGAGAGTTTGTTCTTCTCTCATGAGGAGGCAGCACTGCTTCAGAAAACTCTACAAAATAAGACTTTGGTGAATTCTTACACAGGTCTAAATTGTGGATTTTTATTTTATTATTTTGTAGTAAAGTCAAGGGGAGCGTTTCTTGCCCTAGTTTTAGCGGTGTGTCCCAAACCACAAACACTAGTCGGCACGCATTGGCAACTTTTTGGTTGTTTGCGTATTTCTTAACATGCTTTAAAACAACAATGCTGACAAGCTGATGTTTATCTTGCACAATCATTTCCATGACGTTCCATCTTACCATGCTAACATTTGATAAATCAGTGCTAAACACAGAGTGCAACTGAGGCTGATGGGAGAAAGACCAAGAATAAACCAAGTATTGAACAAATTGAAATTGATTTTTCTTTTTATGTTGGCATTAGAGTAAAAATCAGATGATTACCAAAGTTATTACAATTCATCGTGAGGGGGGCATGAACGTCTGCACCAAATTGTCTTGGCAATCCATCATATAGTTGATCAGATATTTCAGTCTGGACCAAAGTGGGGGACCAACAGACATATTTATCGATATCCCTGCAGCCCCAGTGCTAATATGGCTAAAAATGCCATACATTGCAGTGATCTTTGTGTGCTTTATCTGGTTACACTATTGCTACATGTTCCTAATAAACCTTAGGATTCCTTTAAAAACACAGCATTTAAAGGAAAGGGGGCATATGAGAACGGGGCTTTGGTGTCTTTATTCTTAAGCAGGGTGAAATAAGCAAAAAGTGCAACAGGACAACAATAGTACTTGTTAAAATCAAGTGAGGACATACTGAATATACTTAACATATTGAAAGACATTTTAACGCAAAACGTACCTTTCTCTGCTGTGCTGTAGTATTGATCTCTTCAACTTTACCGAGTCTGGCCTGGACCATCTCATGAAAGTCTGCTTCAATTTTCTGAATCTGAATCTGCAAATGTTGCATGTGAACACCAATAGAGCATCAAGAGAACTGTAGAGCAACTATCAGCATGAAAATAAATATATATTGTAAGAATCAGTGGTACTATTACAACATTTTCAATAAAAATGATGGATGTAGATCATTTTCCTCACCCTGACCTTCTTGCTCTCCTTCTCTATGGAGACGATGTCGTGGTGTTTGTGGTCAACCTCTCTGCATTTCATACAAATGGGTGTCTGATCCCCCTTGCAAAACTTATCCAGGGGCTTGTTGTGAATTCTGCAGAGGTGACTGGTGACGAAGGTGGCCGGATCGGTCAGCCTGTGTTTCGTCAACACCGGATCCCTAAGGTGAGGAGTCAGGTGAATCTCACAGTAAGACACCTGGCACATGAAGCACGACTTGACCGCCACTATGCTGTTTCCCTGGCAGATGTCACACGGAACTTCCTCCTGGGAAATTTGTCTTGGTGAAAGCCCAGTCTTTCGTAGTGACCTTGGTGGGGCTGGCTTGTATGATGGCTGGCCCTTTATAGACCTTTTGATTTAATACAGATCTGGTTAATTTAAGTCAAAAAAGATGTTTAAAATATGTTTCTGAATATGCAAGACATTGTTTATAAAAAATGTAAACAGACTTTTTAAACAGCTCGGTGATGTCTTTCAATCCCACGTTGATCCTGAGTTCTGGACGGGTTTTGAAGGCCTCTTTGCACAGCGGACACTCTGACTTACTTCTCGTGTCCCAGAAACGTTTGATGCATCCCCGGCAGAAGTTGTGCCCACATGGGGTGGAGACAGGGTTGTTGAAGATATCCAGACAGATGATGCACCGAAACTGCTCCTCAGACAACGCAAAGGCCATGTTTCTGAAAATAGCATTATTTTACTTACAACTACACATGCAACAATTGAGTGGATTTATTTAACATTTTACAATGTAAAAATGCCTTTGAAAACAATACAGATTTTGACATGTCTGTTAAAAGAATATAACCAATATCTGCTTAATAGTGTAAATTTCCAGGGTAGTAGTATCCATTGTTATAAATTCCTTGCCTTGGAAGAAAACAACAACAGGTACAAAATCTATAACCTAACGTAACCCCTGTCTCTCAAGGTATTTGCTACCTTGATGTCTCCTTTTGAGTCTAGGTTACAAAATCGTATAATTTTTTTTGCCATGTCATTGCCAGTGTATTTATATATATATATATATATATATATATATATATATATATATATATATATATATATATATATATATATATATATATATATATACATACTCAATGCGTCCTGCACAAAACAAATAAAAATGAGTCAACAACAGTGACCAAAAAAACTACAACTTATTTAAGGACTAAGTGGAACCTAGAAGCCTTCACAGACTGCTACTTTTTTATATAATACCTATCTTTTTTTAAATAATATTTTATAGTTATTGCTCATATGTTGTTGTTGTTGAAATATTTGAAGTCTAAATTATTAGTATAGTTTTATGATATCCAAGCCCCAAGATGTTCACTAAAATTAAAATATTTAAAATCTGACAGATTACTTTTGAACACTGTTTTTGTCAAACAAAAGGACGTGAAATTAAAGCCTGCATACTCTCATGCCAAAGATCTGATGCACAGTTAAGGAATGTGTTTGTCTCAGGTGAGAGAAGCAGTTTTGAGAACATCCTCTTTAATTAGGAGCACATTAAAGTGGGAGTGTCCAAATGTCCCAATGGTGCAATTAAAGCTAGATAAAGGTTCAAATTTAACTCAGGAATGTTGCAGTGCTGCTTCCTCAATATATCTGTCCTCTGTTGTTTGAATACTAACACACAAACTCTAATAGAAGCATAATTAAAGCTGCAAGCAGCGATGATTGGGCCCTCGCACTGTGTGCGCGTCGGGGTGCCAGCGGGACGCGGGTTCAACAGGCGGCGAAATGCCTGCGACAATTGGACACAACAAATTTCATGCATCTAGGTCAAACATAGCGCTTGGGCAGCTTATTTGAAGATTTGTAGGGGGCGCTGTCGAGTCGTCTTGCAACTCTGACGCATTAAAATAATTCCAGGCAACTACATTTTGGACTTTTAATGTGTGTGCCAAGTGTGGTTGTGTTTCAAGTATTTTTAGACCTTTAAAAACACCTTCATTTTCATGGCAAACAACGCGTCGCCACGGTAACGGCGTTCGGCGAAACAACAAACTTTTGATAACTTTCAATCCATAGGTCTTTAGATTGTACTGACCAAATTTAAAGTGGATCTGATGAAATCCCTTAGAGGAGTTCGTTAAAGTGTAGCGCCTGTAAATAACCGACTAAATCAAAATGGCTGACTTCTGGTTTGGTTTGAAGCATGGTCCCAAGAGGATTTTTTTTTAAGTCCACATGAGATACATATGCCTACCAAATTTCGTACATTTAGGTCAAAAGTAGCGCTGGGGCAGCTTATTTGAAAATTTGTAGGGGCGCTATCGAGGCCATTTTAAACGGCAAAGCACAAATCTGATACGAAATATTTATTTACATCACCTAGATCACAAAGATCTAGATCAGCATCTGAAGCCTCAGAAAAATCAACTTCCATTTTCATGGCGAACAAAGCGTTGCGAAATGCAACAATATTCAGGATGGTGCATCAACACGTTCTTAAGGCTTTCCTTACCAAATTTGAAGTCTTTGATTCACTGGCTAGGAGCAGTACATCAAAGTATAAAGCTTGTCATTTCCTTTTGCCAGTAGGTGGCGCTATGCTTTTGTGAATGTTTTTGCATTGGAATCTGTTCAGCCCTGAACCAGCATCATGCACAAGAGATTTTGGCCAGATTGGACTATGTACCTTATGTAACTTCCTTTTTCATGGCGACAGGCACGAAGTTGCCACAAAATGGTCGCCACGCCACGTCAAGGTCCTTGGATCAAACCTCACCATTTTGATAACTTTTGATAATAAAGATCTCAAAATCATCCTGACCAAATTTGAAGTCGATTGCATGAATTCTGTAGGAGGAATTCGTCAAAGTACAACGCCTGAAAATGACAATAGAAAAAGTGTAACTGTATCGCCCCTAGAGGTAGAATGGAATGAAAATGTAAGGGTATGTAACAGGACACGTTGGGAACATACGCTGCGAATTCCGTGGTTATAGGTCGAATGGTATTTACGCTATGTGTATTGATGTAGGAAGCCACGCCCCGTATCAAGTACAACGGAACATATATATTCTAAATGTAACGTGATCTCAACACAAAAGTAGACAGCTTTTGAAGACATCGAACCAATAATGATCCACAGGAAATTTGGTGGAAATCAGACTGAGCGTTCAGGAGGAATGCGCAAAAATGTGTTTTTCAGAAAATTCAAAATGGCGGAAGATTTCGGTAGGCGGAGCTAAGGGTCCTCAGAGGCTTTTTTATAAAGCACATGAAGATGCATATGTGTGTGAAATGTCAAGTCAATTCAACATACCGTGTCCGAATGGATTACTTTTGAAAAGTCGCTTTTGTAGGGGGCGCTAGCGAGCCATTTTGTCAGATTCAAATGGGAGACCTTGAAAATATCAAATTTTTCACCAGTTCTGATACAAACGTGAAATTTGCTGACACTTTGAGCATGATAAAGCCCTCAAAAAGGCAATTCATTTACAGAACGAGAATAATAATAAAAAACACTACAGTTTCAATAGGGCCTTCGCGGCCCGACGTCGGTGCTCGGGCCCTAATAATACATTTACATTACATTACATTACAGTCATTTGGCAGACGCTTTTATCCAAAGCGACTTACAATAAGTGTATTCAACATAGGTGTTCAAGAGAACTACTAGTCACCAGAAGTCATAAGTGCATCTCCTTTCTTAAACAAGCATCCTAAAGCATAAACCAGAGCAAAAGTATAGTGCAGAAGCAAATTACTACGAAGACAATAAGTGCAACAAACTAATACGAATACAATAAGTGCAATGAACATTTAAAATAATATACTTATATACTATATTTGGTACATTTCTGGTCCTGTACAGATTCATTTTCCTCCTTATACGCTGCATGTTCAAAAGGGCATGTTTTTGCATTGGAATCTGTTCAGCCCTGAACCAGCATCATGCACAAGAGATTTTGGCCAGATTGGACTATGTACCTTATGTAACTTCCTTTTTCATGGCGACAGGCACGAAGTTGCCACAAAATGGTCGCCACGCCACGTCAAGGTCCTTGGATCAAACCTCACCATTTTGATAACTTTTGATAATAAAGATCTCAAAATCATCCTGACCAAATTTGAAGTCGATTGCATGAATTCTGTAGGAGGAATTCGTCAAAGTACAACGCCTGAAAATGACAATAGAAAAAGTGTAACTGTATCGCCCCTAGAGGTAGAATGGAATGAAAATGTAAGGGTATGTAACAGGACACGTTGGGAACATACGCTGCGAATTCCGTGGTTATAGGTCGAATGGTATTTACGCTATGTGTATTGATGTAGGAAGCCACGCCCGTATCAGTACAACGGAACATATATATTCTAAATGTAACGTGATCTCAACACAAAAGTAGACAGCTTTTGAAGACATCGAACCAATAATGATCCACAGGAAATTTGGTGGAAATCAGACTGAGCGTTCAGGAGGAATGCGCAAAAATATGTTTTTCAGAAAATTCAAAATGGCGGAAGATTTCGGTAGGCGGAGCTAAGGGTCCTCAGAGGCTTTTTTATAAAGCACATGAAGATGCATATGTGTGTGAACTGTCAAGTCAATTCAACATACCGTGTCCGAATGGATTACTTTTGAAAAGTCGCTTTTGTAGGGGCGCTAGCGAGCCATTTTGTCAGATTCAAATGGGAGACCTTGAAAATATCAAATTTTTCACCAGTTCTGATATAAACGTAAAATTTGCTGACACTTTGAGCACGATAAAGCCCTCAAAAAGGCAATTCATTTACAGAACGAGAATAATAATAAAAAACACTACAGTTTCAATAGGGCCTTCGCGGCCCGACGTCGGTGCTCGGGCCCTAATAATACATTTACATTACATTACATTACAGTCATTTGGCAGACGCTTTTATCCAAAGCGACTTACAATAAGTGTATTCAACATAGGTGTTCAAGAGAACTACTAGTCACCAGAAGTCATAAGTGCATCTCCTTTCTTAAACAAGCATCCTAAAGCATAAACCAGAGCAAAAGTATAGTGCAGAAGCAAATTACTACGAAGACAATAAGTGCAACAAACTAATACGAATACAATAAGTGCAATGAACATTTAAAATAATATACTTATATACTATATTTGGTACATTTCTGGTCCTGTACAGATTCATTTTCCTCCTTATACGCTGCATGTTCAAAAGGGCATTTTTTTGATACATTTTAAATTTAATTTCTATTGCTTGGCCTCCAGTATTGCAGCTCGCAGCTTTCTTGAGAAACGCTCATCCAAACAACTTCACTTTATAAGTTCCTGAGCGACATATATACTTCTGCCACAGAGATAGACCCCACTGACTTCTTTACCTTCGACTTCGCTGACATTGTTCACATTCATGGCAAAACTGATATCTCATTGCATTTGTTATTCCTCTACCCATTCTGCTTTATAGAAATAATGTCTTACCTGTGTGGGTTGACAGACAGATACTCCTGAACAGGTGTGTTGACAGCAATTGTATGCATGTGCTTTAAGAAAGACTACTTTAAAGTTCCTCCCAGATTGATAATTATAAAAACTGGTAATTCTTGTTCTCCTTCTCAGCCTTCCTTCCTCTTAAAAATCATCATGGTTATTAACTTCTGTGACTAATCATAAAGCAAGCAATTATCATATCACCTGTATGTTAACCTTTTGATTCAGTTTATCATGCAGCCAGATTGTTATGGGACACCAAAAAACAAAAAGACTTGACTGTTCTTTCAGTGGGGAAACCTTTTGTTAATGTGCCTTATATGGGTTTTTCCTTTCTAACCCACAAGATTGGAACACGCTGCAAGGCATAATTAACTCGGAATCTTAACCCTCTCTTGACAAGTTCAAAGATAGTTTATAACACCTTTTTTGATTCCTGTATATTTTAAGTTTGTTGTTGTGTTTTGGTATGTTTTTCCTTGGGATGTAATCTGTCTAAGTTTGTATTGTATGGGAACCTTTTTACTTGCTGGCATCTGGACCAGGACTCCCTGGCGGAAGATTATATTGTATTTCAATGGAACCTTTCTGGTTAAATAAAGGATACATTCAAAAAATAAAATACTTGCAATTTTCATCATCAAAAAAATTCATCCTCGTTTATATTGCTGAGACAATTCCAAGGTTTAAGTGCTTATCTTAATGATCCTGTCATGCTTTGATTTTTTCAAATTTTTGTTTTTAAATTGATGAGCCATGTATTCTTCTTATATTTCTACATGATATCAGTTGTGTCCACAAATATTGCGTTTAACACAGCATCTTTGAACTATTATGGTTCTCCTTGAATGCGTTTTCAGAGGTTTAAAATAAAATGTAAAGTTTGAATGTTGCTGAGAGTCTTTGCAGTTGTAATACAAACTCTGCGACCAACAGCATCAAATTTGAAAATGTACATTTTAAAATGTATAAAAATAAAAAGCTCAATATATGTGCATGGGAATTAGCCATGGTATGGTTAAGGTTAGGATGAGACATAATTATGACAACAAAAACTACAGTTAGGAAATGGGAAAGGTAAGGAACCTATACAACATTTCAGAAAACACATCAAGATTTCAGAAAAGAAAACGACAATTCCTGAACACAAAAACATTTCAGAAAACAACAGGATGAATAGAGGGAGGAGCAAGATGTTCCCTGGTAATTACAAGGAGTGGTAGATTTCAACCAGGCCTTGACCCATAAACACTTATGGGACTTTCACACAATGCGGCAAAAGCGGCAAAGCGCTCTGAGACTCATTATCTTTACTGTTCAGAAAACATTACTGTTCAGTTACCATTGCAAGGAGTATGGTGGCCCTGAGGGTCAAAACACAAACACATTTCATAAAACACAAGATTTCACACATCAATATTTCACACAATACAACCTTTGAGAAACCAACACATTTCAGACAACACATCACAATGTCTGAAAAAACTGCATTTCACAAAACGCAACATTTTAGAAAACACAAAATATCAGAAAACACAAAATATCAGAAAACACATCAACATTTTACAAAACAAAAACATTTCACAGCATTAAACCAATGAAATGAACTCTTGTGTTGCAGACATTGCAACACAAGAACTGAAACACAACATAACAATAGAAAAAAATTAATTAAGCAGGATGCTATATTGTTACAGTTTAATTAGTTTCTAACAATGGAGACCAAGATAGAACGACCACACTTTTTTAAACAATTCTCCACTTACCTTAATAAATGCTTGTATACACAAAGCAGGGGAATAACTGGAAGTAAACAAGTGGCCATACTGCTGCATTCACACAGTCAGACTGAACGGCAGAACGGCAAAACAAAACAAGCATTACAATATGTTGCTATGTTGATAGAATAAAATATAATACATAAAAGGATTTAGTGTCTACTATGTTATGTTATGTTATAGTATGCAAGTTACTATCAATTGCAGATTTCCAAATATTGTGTAGCTATGTACATCAGGTTCTGAATCGCTGAAGATGGCAAAAAAATACAATATTTATTTTATTTTATTAAACATTTAAAAACTTTATTCAGTTTATTTTTTTAAGATTTTGAGTAATATGTGAAACTACTCTCTTAATTTGAATGGGACAAAGACACTTAATATCTCTATGTTTTGTTTTGATTTTTGTGATAATTCTGTCATTTAAATTCTGTCAAAACTCTAAAAGCAAACACAAATAAAAACACGAACAATGATGGATTTGAAGATTATGAGATAATGACCAATAATAGGAAACAGACACTAAATGGCAACCAGTGTCTAATTGAACAATAGGCAAGCTAACCTTTATTGCTTTTTGGAAAACAACTTTCACAGCTTAATCTTTAGATCTCTCAAACATTTACTATTTCACAAAAAACATATTCCTTCCATGCCACGTATTTTAGACATATGGGGTTTCTGTAATATATTTATCAACGCAACTTTGAAGGTCTCCTTGGGTCTCGAGATATATAGTGTAGAATAACACAATGTTCTGGATTGGGTTTCCTCCCATCCCCCACCAAATATTTGCTTTCCATTTTGCGAGAACATTTTACTTGGCAGACAATGAATAGTCCTGGCAGTCTTATGTTGAATAAATAGACAATAGATAATAAGCATCCTGAGTGTTAAACCATTCATTACAGTGTGAAATACACAGTAGATATGTTTATATGTTTGATTTCAACCTCCCCCTATCAAGTGCTCTGTGACAGGTGAACTATGTATAAGAACTAGCCAGACTGCAACAGAATCCATCACATGTTAGTCACTGTAGCATCTTAAAGCTGAGGTTGTGCCAATTAAGTACAGATTTAATTGTATACACTCAAAGAAACGACGCAATGCCTCAGGCACTCGGTGGATTCCACTATAAAAGTATGTGAAACCTGTGGACACGCTGTTCTCTCTGATTGCAAGCTACGTCATCAGACAAGGAAGTGTAATTTTAGCTGCTTCTTCCTCTGCAGCCAAGTTTTGAGTACTGACACATGACCGCACTTCATGTTGCAAAGTGGGGATTAACAAGTGTGGAGGTGTGAAAGGTTTGGTTAAACACGACGACACTTTTTTCCTTTGTTTGCAAAAAACATTATCTTTGGCAGATTTTAATCATAGCAGCAATGTGCCGAAATTGAAGGAAGGAAGATATATAAATATATAAAAAAGTTTGTCACTGGATGTAAAGAAATGTTGTACTGAATGTAATTTAACTGTCTGATATTTACATTCTAGATCAAAGACTGAAAGTGAGAATTGGACAAATGTACCATGATGACACCCATTTGTTGGTGAACTATGGTTTTAAAGCCACTTTCGCCATGGCCATCTTGGCTTTTGGCCGTTGCCATCTTGGTTTTTTGCAACCAGAAGTGACACGAGAGGGTAGAGCTAAATACAACTAAACCCTAAATAAGACATGTTTAGGTGCCCAAAAAGGTTACGATTCACTTTCATGACCTTAAAAACCCACTGTGAAATGGGTTAAAGTTGTGAGACAGAAACACGGACAACAAACTAGTAAATTCTAAAGCATAACCTACTTTACCTTATATTTTACTCTAAATGGACTATAATTTACAAATAAACATCATGTTTTATTGAAGGAGACTTAAAACTAGAGATTGAGACCATAAACTCATGTTTACAATGTTTACTGAGGGAATAAATCAAGTGAGAAGTAGAGTCATTTTCTCATAGACTTCTATACAACCAGAGGAGCTGGTCAAAAGAAAGAATGCAAGATTAAGGCACTTCCGCATTGTTTTCACTTCTCAGTACCGAAGTTCTAGTTTGGAGATAGGGTTGTTACCCAGTGGTGCATCATGCTGCTGCCATCATCAGTGTCATCAAACCTTATTGTCCTTTGATCCCTTTCTTTTTGGATTGGATTTATTTTTCTGAAAATATATTCATGCAGAAAATGATTTTATTTTTCGACTGGGATCCAGGGCATGAAGGTGGATGAAACAGGAATGTTATACTTGGTATGCATGGTTATTGCACGCAATGTCAGATATAACAAACACTTTCATGCAAATTTCCCCGCTGCGGGACTAATAAAGGATTATCTTATCTTATCTTATCAGACTGCCAAACGGGATGTTGAATTACCAGTATTTCCATCCCATAAATCCAATGAACTGCCGTCTCAACTAATTGCTTTTCTAGCTTCTGTTGAACACATGTCACAAACACATAAATTAAACTTTTCAGGTTTTACTGCACATGTACAGTCTGGGTTCAATCTTTATAGCTACACACACATACACACACATACACACACACACACACACACACACACACACACACACACACACACACACACACACACACACACACACACACACACACACACACACACACACACACACACACACACACACACACACACAACGAATTTACAACAAAATGTTTCGTAGCTCGATCTGAACAACGAGGATCTCATTTTGTACATCAGTATATATATGAGCAGCTTGAGGTCCTTCATGAAAAAATAGGAAAAGAAAAAGACAGAATCATTTTATTTTCTATATTTTATTCAATTATTTTTTAAACAAAACAACATCAGCATAGCATATAGTCATGCAAGTTTTGTTTCGCCGTCCCTGCTATTCTCAGACAGTTTTTTTTTATTGTGTACAGCCTGTGCCACCCAAAAGGTGTCCGCCGTCTACAATGCAGAGCGGAGGTTGTGAAACACCGATGATCACACTGCTCATTCATTTCACTTTTTTTTTTTCGTGACTGAACACCTGAGAGCTCAGCATAACTCTCTGAACTGAGTGAGATACATGTCTACTGCAGCCTGCAGGTCTCTGCAAAACGTTCCTGCTTATGCTATCGACATAAATGTTGTATTCTTTGTTCCTGGTCAACAACGGAAAAACCCTGACGCCTAGAATAATAATTAATTAAGCCTTTATTAGTCCCACAATGGGGAAATTCGGTTCTCTGCATTTGACCCATCCCGGAGGAGCAGTGGGCTGCAATGAAGCGCCCGGGGAGAAACAAGGAACAGGGCCAGCACCATCATCTTGTCAACGTTTTGACAAGCATCACTCCCATGTTCAAGTTCCCAGGAAGAACGCCAGGCTTTGACGCAAATAGTGGCATTACCATCCAATTAAAACTTCCATGTATGTCATGTGATGCCATTGAGCCCCAAAAGACTTCTTTAAATCAACAGATCATTTTAAGGGTTAATCAACTTTTAAATCACGAGATCTTTAAATAGATAGAATAGCCGAATCCAGAGTTATTTTCTTTAACTTCATTTTATACTATATTTTTTTTGCTTGATGCACCACTGAGCAACTTTCATGAGCGTGAACACTATCAAGTTCTCTTTATTCAACCGTGGTAAAGTTCTATTAGGCTGCTAAATGCTAACCAAGATGTGACCCTTGTTGCACATTCATGCAAAACAATTTATTGTGGGATAGAAAATGAATTAAACAAATGATAAAACGAGCCTAAGACCTACTCCTCATTATGCATATTACACACGCATGGATTAAAGGGACATCATTTCATTCAATAAAGTGTTTTATCATAAGGGGAAAACAGCCGTTAAAAATACAGAGTGTGCTAACTGCTTGCTAAACGTCAGTTATGCCTAGTTTTCCTGGTTTTCCACTCCCGAAAATTCTTTCAAGCCCCCTGACAGAAACCCTCAGATCAGGGGAAATCTGGCTTGCCAGGGAAAACCTGTAGTAATAGGAGCTTTACTGTATATGTTACATTTGCAACACTCTTTTGTGTTTGGTCGATTACAGCATTCTATAGGCTGTTACTTCTGAATAGCAGACACTCATAGACTCTGGAGGACAATTTTTAAATCAATAAAATCATTTTTAAGTTCAGTTAATTAGCGGGATAATGAACAGCGAGTGAGTCACAATTGCAAAATGAACAGTGATGCAGGACAAATCACCAAAGGCCTACAGGTATAGAGCAGTGTGGTAAAACAAAAATAATCGTTCTTGGGAGGTTCTCAGAGAAAGTTTGGATTTAATGATTGATCACTGAAAAAGCTAAAGATTAAATTACTTGTTGACCCTTCTGCTGCTGAATTTGAAAGCCCCATTAGTGGCAGATGAGGTCGTATAAAATAATAATTTAACTGTAAGGACAGAATTAAATCTGTTTGGATGGAATGTTTTTGGAAAGTGTACCAATGGAGAAATATATGAGATAATCTTTACATTATGTGTTTTTGTGTTTGTCTGTGTGCTTCTGCAAGACTTTTGTGGACGTGATGTGTCAAAGACTGACTTACTTTTGGCCATGCCTACATTATTTCTCTACATATGCTGTTGAAGTCAGCGTGCTTACTAAGTTTACGTAACCCAAATAATGTATCTGTAATATGCAGTTCAAAGTGCCAAAGTTAAGTGGTTGAGTATAGTGTGCAGACGTAAGTGGATATGACATGAAGCCTACATGTCATATCCACTTACGTTTAAAATTCCACCAGTTTAATCTTTAATCAACTCAGACCCCAAACATAACAAATCTTTTCAAGACGTCCAAAGTTTTTGGTTTGTAAGCGACCAACTTATGTATGCCAAATTATTATATTATGTAGTATTTATAATCATTCTTACGAGAAAGGCTTCTAACATTCATACAATTGTCACCCAAAGTATCAAAATATGTGTTTTAATATGAAACCTTTCTTGTGATTGATTGGAATTAATGACTACTATGTGTATTAAACTGTATATGATGAATCAGATTTCATAAATAAATGATGCAGTGACTCTTGATTTGCTACTTTTTTGGATATATATTTTGCTGCATGCTTTTTTGTTGTTGTATCACAACAATATCAACAGAGTCATAAACGTAAAGCAGTGTTCCCAATCATCAGAGAAACATGTGTCGGCCTGCCCTTGTTTCTATTGCCACCTAGTGGAGCAGTCAGGGCATTACAGGAAATCCTTATAGATTGATTTAATATATTCATTTTGTCACTTTAGTTGTGGGAATGGTAGTTAAGTAAAAAAGCTAAACAACAGAAAGCTAAAGCTGACTTGTGGAGGGAAGAACATCTTTAGGTTAAGGTGATATCTAAAACTTGTGGAACTTGCTGACATAGCATTATCGTTATATACAATATATGCTCTCATATTTCATGATATCCCTCCACATTGTATATGTAGTTTTGGGACACTGAATGAAAGAAATGTATTTGATTATGTAAAAAAATAAGTCAAATGTGTTCTTTTACGCTTAAAATGACCCACAACAATACAATTGATATTACACAAGCTTTAGACTTGCCTCTGTCATCGCCGTCGGTGTGCTGTCACGGAACATTTGTTAGTATGATCTCAGATTTTATTTTGTGGTTGGCACACTCGTGCTAAAAGAAGACACTTTTCAGTTTGACATACAGTTTGCTGTAGACATTACACCACAGATTTGCATCTGTTTTACATTCTTAATAACCACAGAGATCATGGAAAAAAGACTTCAGACATCCATGCTTCATTTAAACTCAAACTTATTTATCTTGGAGGCAACACAGGAGAAATTTAGATTAGTTTTAATACGCACATCCTTAAAAACTAGTAACAAATATATATTTTCACTTGTCAAAATGTCTAATTAAGTTCCCAGAAAAGCAGGGCACTGTATTTTTAAACAAATGTTTCTCAAACAGGAATAAATACTTCATTTGTTGGGGACTATTTTAAGCCGTGGATTAACACACATTTGGTGCATTCTTGAACATTTAAAGCGACAGGATGGCATATTTATCACCCAATGCAGTGTGGCTCAGAGGAATAAGTTAAATTAAGGTTTGATGGATGGATTTCAGTATTTTCATGCAATTTGTCAACAAAAAAAAGGATATCTTTTTTTTAAATCTATATTTTTTTTTGCAAATTTAGATGCTCGCCTTATTTTATGCACACTTTTATGGAAATGTCCCCAAAATTCAACAAATGTCCAACTTGTATGTACGATGCATCTAGAAATGTACATGCAGACGGTGGTTAAACTATAGCAGTAGAGTACACAAAATTTGTTCTTGGCAAGATTATATGAAATGTCTTATACAACAAATTCTAGCCTATTGCCTGCGTTCATTGCAGCTTGTTTTTGAGTTTGAATGAATTGTATTTTAAGACGCTTTAAACTCCATTGATTGCGTTCCTCACAGGATGTTTGTTGGCTCACTTTTGCTAACAGCTAACAGCTAACTGAACTACCAGTACACACACTGCTGAGTACATCACTGCCAATCATCCGCTTCTAAGCTGGCAGACAGCTTGGTGAGTTTGATTTAGCTTTTTGGGAAGATTGTATGAAATATCTTATATGACTACTTCGAGTCGTTTGCCTGCATGCATCGGTGTTTGTGTTTGAGTTTGAATGAAGTATGTTTTTCATGCCTTAATAATTGATGTCTAGACTGTGGGTTGTTTTCATTCAATCACATGCAGCAGTGTTCGCTGCAGACTCACCTTGCAGAGATCTGCACTCTGCTGAGTACACCTTTCTAAATAAATGTTTATTATCATCCGCTTATAAATTCAGTTATTGCACATCTTGTTTGTACTTGGACCTGTCACATGATCTCTGATCTGTAAATGAGCCTCCACTGGTTTGGTTCAAAGCATTAGCAGACAGTAAAACTGTGCGTTCCACAAACACTCCTGCTTTTATTAGCAAGAACACATTAAGTTCTTCGGTTAAAGGCCTTTACTGGGATTTAATGTTTCCTTCTTCATGCCCTATATTCAAACAAACTCAAGGAGGTTTTCAACACATTAATGCTCTTACACGAAGCATGTGACAAAAACCATTACCGTGTCAATGCAGAGCGGCAGCATTCCTCGGGTCAGGCTGAGGTTTCTGTGTGTTTCAGGTGTGCCCTGGAAAATGTTAACCATTGGACTCAAACACCACACCCATGAGGCAAACACACTCCTTCCCTGTGTGTGAGCTTCTACTATGCATTCCCGTGATCCACATAAGCACCACCACATACGCACACAAATGTCACATGCTGCAACATGTGAGCATTATAGGTACCGTAACTGATGGTGGGGTGTAAATGCTGCTGTGTTAAGAGCAGGTAGTTACAGTCAAGCAGACAGACTGTAAACTTTGCTGAGCTCAGAAGGAGGGAGGGTTTAGGGCTGATGAGTAACTGTGTTGACGTTACATTTTCCTGCTTCACAGCTAGTCCTGTAATGAATTCATACTCATTCATACAGCAGGAGAGTCACCTGCTCTGCCGTCACCGAGGACAGAAGTGTGACTGACCGGCTTCACCTCAGAGAAGTAAGTATGAGAAATATTCGATAAGAGCTAAAAATATTATCAGCTTTGTTGCTGAAGAAAGAATGAGCAGGTGAATGAAAGTTTAAATAGTCAGGTATCTGACAAATACTCAAATATGTGTTCACATAGACTGATGTGTGCTGTTTTTGAGTTGTTACTTAACATTCAGTGTAGTCTAAAAGGGTTTTTAAAGATGCTGTTGCCTTTAATTTGTGCTGGAGAAGTTGTCTTGTTTTCCTTCTTAATGTTGAAATGACCTGCATTAGTAGTTTTGAACCAATAGTTAAGTTGATTTTACTTCATAAACTGTATTTTCTTGGTTATTGAATAATGAGCTGAGCTGCAGATTTGATTGATCGGCTTTATGTTAAGCCTTAAGCCTTACCCTCTCTGTTTATATGTGTATATACATAAGAGACTTATTGTATTTCATAATGACAATGACTTGACTATTTTAAAAAACTAATATAATATGCTTTTAAGTGAGTTTTAGAGAGGATTTTGTTACTTTTGGACTGAGCTCTTCTCCACTGCTCCCAGACTTTGTGCTAAGCTAACCGGCTGAGAATGGTATCAACTTTCTGTTCTAATTTAAAGCAAGTACCTGAGTCAGCAGGAATCATGTTTGTTGAATTATCTTTGAGCAAAGCAGTAAATCCCTGTCAATTTCTTATTAGCTTTTCCTGTAACTGAACCTGACCTTTATTTTCAGTTCCGACAACTCTCCATTTGTGCAAACTTTGCCTCATTAGTGTTAACTAAATAGGACTAAAAAACTTATTTTATAGAACTATTGAAAGAGAAGTTTTGCTATTTCAATTTACAATTTACTATATGAATTTACATTCAAGTTTACATCTAATTTCCTAAGACATTTCTTAAGTTTTATGCGTGCAACCTGATTTCTTTTCATGCCAAAAAATTAGTTACAGTTTTTTCCATTGGTAATAGGGTGTTGGTGCACCAGTGTAATTATGTGGCCTATTTTCTGCAGGAAGTGAGGTGGGTGTGTCTGTTGTGTGAAAACAATGACTAATACACCAAGCAAATTAAACAGTGAAGGGTGTATAAGTCCTGAATTTCAAGACGTGCGTAATTATGCTTTGTGTGCTAAAAATGAAGCCTAGCAGACGTTAAATAAACACCAGAAGGTAAACAATTGTGAGAGCTTTTATGCTTTATGTTTCATCAGGAAGTTCTGTACTTGTTCTACCCCTTTGTGTTTGTTCTGTAGGTATAAATCGTTGCCTTACTTCCTCTATCAAACATCTCCCTGAGCAACTGATCACCTAACTTCCTCTTTTACAATATTCTTTTTTACAGGAAATGGCCTCCCCAGGTCACATGATGCAAGAAAAACAGTTCCAGTGCACCATCTGTCATCAGGTGTTCACAGACCCGGTCACCACTCCCTGCGGACACAACTTCTGCCAGGCCTGCATCCAGAACGTGTGGGACAGCAGCGAGGTCTGCCAGTGCCCCACCTGTAACAAACCGTTCACCTCCCGGCCTGAAATAAGCATCAACACGGCCTTCAAAGAGCTGGCGGACTCATTCAGGCAGATTACAGTCTGTTCGACGGCCTCACCGCTCTGTTCAGCCAAACCCGGCGAGGTGGCGTGCGACGTCTGCGCCTCAACCTCCGTGCCGGTGAGGGCCCAGAAGTCCTGCCTGGTGTGTCTGACCTCGTACTGTGAAGCCCACCTGGAGCCCCACCGGAGAGTCGCCACCTTGAGGGTCCACAAGCTGATCGAGCCGGTCAACAACCTGCAGGACAGGATGTGCAAGAAGCACGAGAGGCTGCTGGAGATGTTCTGCAGAGACGAGCAGAAGTGTGTGTGCCAGTTCTGCACCGAGACGCAGCACAAAGGTCACCAGGCTGTGACGATAGAGGACGAGAGCGGGGAGAGGAAGGTATAAAGGCCTGGAGTACACTCTGGGTTATAAGGGATTAGAACGGGGTTTAGGATGTCTAATAGTCTCATTTCCTGGTATTGTAGGTAACAAACTTGCAATCTGCCAACTGAAGGTTTCATCTTATGTTCTGCCGGTTTAGGTCCAAATGAAGAAGACTGAGACGAATTACCAGCAGATGATCCAGGACCGACTGAAGAAGGTGGAGGAGATCAAAACCTGTCTGAAGCTCAGCAACGTGAGTCCTACAATGTAAATGTTAAATCACTGACACAGAGAGTTAGGATTGTTTTTTCACCTGTCTTGTGTGAATTCAGCTGGCGACTTGACGTAATCGACAAATTGTCTGTCTTAGTGATTTAAAACAAATAAGAAAAAAAGAGCAAGGGCATCTTCCTTTGCTATCACTCTTTAATGATTTAACATTACACAGAAAAAAACTTCTGACTTCAACTTCATTTTGCATATCAATGTTCCCATTTTTTTAATCCCCGTCCAGACGAGTGCAGAGAAGGAGATGAAGGAGAGCGACCGTCTCTTCGCGTCTCTGATTCGCTCAGTTGAGGAGAGACAAACTGAAGTCAACACCGACATCAAGGAGAAGCAGAGAGCAGCAGAGAGGAGAGCAGAGGAGCTCCAAAACGAGCTGCAGCAGGAAATCACCGAACTGCAGAGGAGAAGCTCTGAGCTGGAGGAGCTGAGAGACACCGAGGACCATCTGAACGTCGTACAGGTTACAATTGATCTTAAGCTGTGTAGAATACGGGGGTTTGAACTTGTAAAGGTTGTTAGTTCAGGTGTAGGTTTAGGATTAACTGCACATTTAATAGTGTTTTTAAGCTATAAGCTAAATGATATGACTGTTCTTTGATGATATTGACATTTCTAACCAAATCTATAAAAATTGGCATTTCCTGGTGCTGTTTAAAATCAGCCCTTTTCTTGCTAAACAATTTTGTGGTACAGTCCACCATTTTGGACTAATCTACGTCATCAAATAAGAAAGTTAACGCCCTCTAATCAGACCTCCCCCCTCGCATCTCTAATAAAAGCCTTTCAGCATATTGTAATTCAAGTGGTCTGAGAGAAAACTAGACTTACGCGACTCCTCTGTTTTGAGGCTTTAGAAAACCGTGCCTGTTAAACACAGTCTCACAACAGTTTGTGAAATAGATACAAAATGCAATCTATTGGTTTTGTGTACAGGGGACACAAATTGTCTTTTTTTTTAATGCTCTGATATATAAAATGGGAGGACATTACATTATAGGTTTAGCCAACAGAACCACTACCATAAAACCTTATTGCGGTGTCGCAATCCGGTCTTCTGGATAAAAGTCCTTCATCAGACAATTTGTGTCCATGTACGCAAAACCAATAGATTGCATTTCGTGACCAATTCATTCACGATACTGGGGCTGGTCTGTTATTGGAAACTTTGGCCAATCACAGGTTATTTCAGAGTGAGATCATTCTTATTTGTTGTTATGCAAATGCAGAGTCGTGTGCACATCCCTTGTGAAAGCTGGGAAAGAGGGGAGATTTTAAATTGTGGTCCTTTTTTTGCCTTAAAAAAAATGGCTACCCTGAAGTACTACTTGAATTATGCTGAAAGGCTGTTATGGAATTTCTGTCACTGACACCAAAAATAAAGATTTAAAAATAGAGAGGCAGAAAGTATATCCTGTTTGGCTTTTTTAGTACAAAAATATATAAGAATCTTACATCAGTCAAACTAGCTCTCTTTCAAAATCAATGCACTACTTAAATTCATACAGTAATATTGACATTTCTTCTTCACCGTGTCTCCCTCCGGCAGAAGTCGCCCTCTCTTATGTCACCTCCTCCCACCAGAGAGTGGACGGAGATCGGCGTGAACCCTGAACTCTGTGTGGGGACGGTGAGGGGGGCGCTGTCCAAACTGGACGACACCCTGAGGAATGAGTTGGACGGCCTGAAGAAGGAAGGTAAAGTGAAATGAAAAAAGTCCTGATTGAGTAGAGCATGGCATGAATTGCATGTCCTACAATAAAACTAATTGTCTAATATTACAGTCAAATTTATGACTAAAATTCATGTTTTTTTTTTACTTTAAATGTCTCATTGCAACCACCAAAACTTTATCTTTCTGACAGAGATGAAGAAGATGCAGAAATATGCAGGTAAGACCTCACTCAACATAATTATGTAGTTTAATTTTGGCATATTAGGTTGCTTTCTCGTTTTTTTTAATCATTTTGATTTTGCTTCCTAGTTTTATTTTGTAGTTGTGTCACAAAAAAAGGAGATAATTAGGCTGAAAGCAACACACAGACAATTTCCACCAAGATTGTCCAATGTTTCTACAAACAAAGAACAAGTTAACTCATGTATGTTATGTTTGATGATCCTTCTTTCATTGTTTATGGCAGCAATATGTCTCACTATTTTTCAGAAATGAATCTAATCATTCAGTCATAAATTCATTTTATTCGCTCGCTTCAGTGGCTTCCTTATTAACCTTCCACTTTCTAACTGAAAGAAGCAAACATGTTCCAGCATGGATAAAAGTGGTATTCGTCTGGCTTTATGATTCATAGTAGTAGTTGTAGTAGTTTAGAGGAACATATTACTGATGTTGATTTTTCCCAAACAAAAAAATATTGAATAATGTGAAATAACAGACTTGGTGTCTATTTCAGGACAGAAACTTAGTTAGTGAAATAATATAAAATTGCGACACAAAGTATATTTGCAATATGCAACATTTTCTGGCCAGTACAACAAACGTTACATTTCTTTAAAAACTGTTGTGAAAATAAAGAGGAATTGCATATTTGAAGTAAAGATTGCATTTTTTCCAATCCTCGTTTCTTTTTTTGTTATTATAATCTCTACTAATGTTGTAGGAAGGCTGATACAACTGTTTTAGAGTGACTGGACAGAAGTATCAGGAAACAGTAGCAGTTGAAGTGGACACAGAAGAGGCGTATTTTTGCAGAAAATCTAATATCACCATATTTTTGACCAATTACCTTGAAATCGATATTGTGACGATATTTTAGGGTTGACTAATGGAGCTCATGGTACAACATATTTATAGAAAGAGATTTTATTTATTTAATAGAACAGAACAGTCTGGTTAGTTTTTTCATCAATTTCATGTAATGCAGCCTTTAAAACAGAAAAAAAACAACACTTGTATCATATCTGAAATCAAAGACAATATCTACTCTTATATCAATATATAGATATTTTATATTTATTTAACTTCACCACATTGTATCTCCCTAGTTGATGTGGTTTTAGACCCGGACACTGCTCATCCAAACATCGTCCTGTCCGCTGACGGAAAGCAGGGGGGCCGCGGCGAGCTGCTGCACGTCGTCCCCGACAACCCCCAACGCTTCGACCCCGTCATCTGCGTTCTGGCCAAGAGGGGCTTCCTGTCCGGGAGGTTCTACTTCCAGGTCAGCGTCTTGTTTGATGATGGATTGATTAGGGGAACTGTGCTCGAAAGCAACTTGAAAGTGTTTCGGAAATCTTCATATATTGTAGTTTCCATGTTCCAAGTTTCATTCTCTCCTACATTGTCGTTCAGGTTGCCGTTGGGCCAAAGACCTTCTGGGACCTTGGCGTGGTGAAGGAGTCCGTCAACAGGAAGGGGATGATCACCTCCAATCCGGAGAACGGCTATTGGACGGTGCGGCTGAGGGGAGGTGAAGAGTACCGCGCTCTGGACTCCCCATCGGTCCTCCTTTCCCTCAAGGACAAGCCGAAGGTCGTCGGAGTGTTTACGGACTACGACCAGGGCACCGTGTCGTTCTTCGACGTGGAGACCAAGTCTCACATCTACTCCTTCACTGAGTGCTTGTTCTCGGAGAGGATCTTCCCTTTCTTCA
This sequence comes from Anoplopoma fimbria, assembly GCF_027596085.1. Taxonomy (NCBI): domain Eukaryota; kingdom Metazoa; phylum Chordata; class Actinopteri; order Perciformes; family Anoplopomatidae; genus Anoplopoma; species Anoplopoma fimbria. The sequence continues at coordinate 4,571,440 of NC_072455.1, read as the reverse complement.
GCCCGGGTGTTTTCGATGAAGGGAGAAATACAGCGGCGTTGGTTATCACAGATGTTAATCATCCTTAAACTAATCACGAGACGTAGACTTGAGGATGAAACTTTGACAGCGGTCTGAAGCTGCAAGAAAGATTTTGACTTGCAGAACTGATTCAGTATTTATAAGTCTTTTCTTGTTGGTATCTGGGTTTCTACTGTGCATAATCCAGCATTTCTCAAAGATTATAATTCCCAACACCCTCAATACAAGGCATCACACCCTTGACCTTTGAGAAAAAAAAGGTTTTACAGTTGCTTTTGAACCGTACAAGTTTAACAGAACTATTCCAGTTTCTAGGGAAATATATTTTTTGCACTGCTTGCAAAAAGATGCATTCAAACGTATAAAGAAAAAACAGATATTGGCTTGGATATGGCATTATGGTGTACATTGTGGCATTAGATGGGGTTTGGGTCCAAGTGTATCTTTAAATGACAAAATCATATTTACTCACTAGCAGGACAAATAGTTTGGATTTCATTTGTAATTTGGTTTCACTTGGAACCAGTCCTGTCTCCTCAAAAAAAATACATTCATACTGGGATGTAATTTTTATCCCCTCAGGCCCTCTGACACCTTTGAACAATGAATAATAATACAAAAAAGAACAGTATGGCATATCAGCATAGCATGGCTTTTAACTGAACTTAACATTACATTGCATTGGCATTACATAGACAATGTCACATTTCTGATTACAGCTTTAACCATAATGATCCAAATTGTTAATAGAATATTGTGTAACTATGTTTAAATCTGTGTTTCTATGGTGATTTGTTTATGAAATAAAGAAACTTGTTTACCTCTGGGCCCAGAAACCTTCTCTGTTTTGCAAGACCTTTGCATCAGTCCAGACAGAGCGTCCATGTTTCCATGTGCTTTGCATTCTTAGAGGACCTACGCCAAACCATGCAGGGAGGATGAGGTAGGAAGCATTCGGTAAGACACTTTAATAAACAGTGCACCACTCTACTCTACTTTACTCTATTCTACTATTACTGAATCAGTGTCTGTGCACAATGTGAGCTCATCCCTACTCATCATATTTTGGGCAGAAGCCCCTTAACCTGACCGGCCAGATGGTTCGTTACACAACACACATTTGAGAAGCCGTCACTGGAAACTGTTTGGGAGCAGGCACGCACTTTCAAAAAATACTTGGACACTAAACTAACAGATTCAGGAGCTGTTTAGAACGAATCCAGTTGACCCTGGGGTCATTTTACCTTTTGCATGGTATTTTGACACAAAAGGTTTGCGCATGGTTCAACTTGTGAATCGATCAACCTTTACGTTGTAACACATGGTCAATGTGAAACAGTGGTTAGTTTTAGGCAAACAAAAAGCACTTGGCCTTCTAGGTAATAGTCCTGTACTTGTCTGACCCATCTATCAACCCTCCCTCTCACCTTTTTAGCTCTGTTCTGGGTCTCCACAACCTCCCAAACGTTACATTAACTTCTTCACATCTGACGCTATTTGTTACAATAAGTAATAAGTAAGTTACAATATTCTTTTTATAATTCATACTGTGAACTTTTGCCCAGCCCGTTGCAAGTATTTTTGCACATTTCTGCACAAAAGTACAACTTGTGAAACTGTTCAGCACTTTCACGGAAAAAATATATATTGAAAATATTTTAAGTGTCTTATCTTTTATATCCATTCTTAAAATGTTCATATTGATTCGAGCAGCATTAAACCTGTCGGTTGATTCATTTTGATTAACAGCAGGTCGCTTATATATATAGAGCTTTTTTCTCGATTTTTGCATCATCATGTGAATTACCAGAGATGGGACGAGATAGGGAAATGTCTTGAGGTATAAAAAACAGGCAGGCCTCCTGTTTTGAATATACAAGGTGCGTTGCTTTAAAAGGCAGATTAAAGACAGAAGGAACAAGAGAAGACTGGTTGGGTTCTCATCTGCTTTCTCTCCATCACAGGTGAGTTTTATTATTACCACAATAATATGATTATATTCACGGTGACTTGTAATGCAGTTTGTCCTTAAATTGTCTTGAAGATAAATATATAAATATATATATATATTTTTTTTTTCATACATTGTTTTATTTTCTTATAGAAGCTGAAGACCATGGATATGAGATTGTTTGGCATTTTGGTATTCTCAGGTAAGGAAGTGATGCACAATGTGCTCTTCTTAATCCTTACCAACTGTGCATTTCAGATGACTCAGCAAATAAACTGTGAGCTCTAAAGCCTTTTCTTTTGCATGGTGCATTGGTTACTCTAACAATGTACAGATGTGGGGTTCTTGTACTTTAAAATACCAGGCGGAAACAACCTTAAAGTGTCTTAAACTTGCATTCACTCTAATGGCCATCAGGGGGCGACTCCTCTAGTTTTAAAAATAAGTCTGATTATATAGAAGTCTATGGGAAAATGAACCTACCTCACATTTGATTTATTTTGTCAGTAAACATTGTAAACATGAGTTTATGGTCTCAATCACTAGTTCCAAGTTTTATTCAATACAACATATGTTATTCTTTAAGTACAGTTTTAATAATTCTTCCGTTATTTTACTTAAATATGACTTTGAATGCAGGACTTTTATATTTGGTGCTTTTCGTAAATTATCTTAATGCTTCTTCAAACCCCTTTTCAACAGGTCTGTGCATCTTCACATCCTCTCTTCATCATCGTCAGTACATCTTCATCGATGAACCCAAAACTTGGCTTGATGCCCAGCAGTACTGTAGAGAGAAGCACACTGATCTGGCCACCATCAACGACGAGGAGGACCTGGACTCCTTCAACGGTCTGGTTGAGTCCAGGGCCTCACATGTCTTCTTAGGTTTGTACAGGAGTTGGGGTTGGTCACTGTCCGACGACGACGACTACAAAGAGGGAGAAAAGGCCTTCTGGAATTGGACGAGTGGTGAACCCTTAGAAACACATTACTGTGGGAGCATTGGAGAGACTGGAGAATGGTTTGCTAACGACTGCAGCGACAGTTTCGACTTCTCCTGCTACGATGGTGAGAATGTGATTATAATTTTGTATCGGTGATGCTCTGCTGTCTAAGCCTTGTGATAAATTGTTTAAAAATGTAAAATAAATTTTGCCAAAGAAATTCACATCATTGGCAGCATGTTGAATTTTAAGATTTTGTTGTTGAAAGCTGCTATAATCTGTAATTTTTACTTAAATAAATAACAAAGCAAAATCATCTAAGTCCAGTTCTTCTCCTGGGTTTTATGGTTTTTCATGTTTTTATTCCTCCTTAAATAACACTCGAACTGGTCAACAATGAAAGACAATGCCATAGATAAAAATAGAACATTATTTATTGAATTTCTGCGTTCTTCGTTGTTGCTTTTCTTGTAAATATATTTTGAAAAGCATCAAAAAGTATCATGTCACATTGTCAGAATGTTAATCAGGTCTCATGTTGTAGGTGATTATTCTATTGCATTAGATTGCATAGAACAATTTATTTTGCATGTTTTGGTATACTACCATTATTGTTGACAGCATGATAACAAATTTAACTAATACATTTTTATATATGACAATAAAAAAAGAAAACTGACAGATATATTGTGCATCACTAAATGGGATCATAATCATCTAAAGTTTCAAAAGCTCCAACGACTAACTGAATATTTTCTTGTAATTTGCAGGATCCATAACTGATCCCTCTGAAAGGTTTATTCTGGGGAGCGGCACAAAGGACTGGCCTTCTGCTCAGTCTTACTGCAGGGAGAAGCACACAGACCTGGCCAGAGTGCGGAACCAGCTGGAAAACGAAGAGCTGCAGAGGATGGTGAAGAAGAACCCGGTCTGGATCGGGCTGATGGGGACCTACTGGGCGTGGTCCGATGGGAGCGAATCCTCGTACACACCCTGGAGACCCCAGAACCCCGGTTCAAACGGACTGGGTGATTGTGCCTTACTTGAAGTCAACAGTGTCCCTCTTGGAATGATTGACGGGGTTTGTGATGAAAAACAGCCCTTTATTTGCTACGCAGGTAATAAATGTTTTCTTCGATCACACCCTTTGACGTTGACTGTAGAAATCAATCTGTCTATTTATGAGAACTAAACATCACAAGACATGTTTTAAGCAATTATGAACTCTGATGTGCCTTGCATATACGAATATTAGATGTGGAGGAGTTCCATTATTTTCTATATCAGGACCCTGCAGAGTGCATTATCACTCTTAAACCTAAACCTAAACCTAACTTAACCTAGGTATGTTTTTCCTTAACCTAACGAAGAACTTATGTTTTTAAAAAAAAAGGTTTTCTGAGCACAAAAAACAATGAACACTTCCTGTCCCTGTACACAAACCCAATAAATTGCCTTTCGAGACTATTTCACAAACATGAGACTGTGTTGGTCTGTCCGATGATGAGGAGGCAAAAGCCTGAAGCTAGTTAGTTTAGCTTAGCATAAAGACTGGAAACAGGATTCTTTTAAGTTTAAATGAGGAATCTAAAAAGTATATCTTTCCCTCTTTTATTCTGTCCAGATCCAATGAGGAAACTCGTGTTCAGACTGACGCTGACCGCTGGCTCCTCTGTGGACATTACAGACCCGGCTGTGATCGAGTCAATCTTGAAACTGGTGACTTTTACATTTAACTTTGGGGATTTCCTGACAGCTTGTGGGAAGTCATAAAATGTACATGATGTCCCAGATAGAAGTGATGACACCCACCAACCCATGATAATGTTGCCCATGGAACTCAAGCAAAAAATAAATGCAATGTCACCATTTATGTCTCTTTTCTGTTCCCTAGATGGAAGAAAAGCTGGGCGAAAAAGGAGCAGCTAAAGATGTGAAAGTGAGCTGGAGGAAGCTTCCAGAGAAGGAGATAAACCAAAAACAAGAGCTAACAGAACCAATTGAAGAAGTGTGTGCTCCGTAATTCCCACAATCCTTTTAGCTTGTTTTGACATCTGCATAACAGGTACTTCTTATTTCAACATTATTAGAGCCAGTTGTCTCTTAAATGTTCTGTTGCTTTCAGTTAATCTGTGCATATTCTAATTAATTCCAGTTTATATGAAGAGTTTATTATATCCAATGTGTTCATTGTTGTATTTAATGTATTAACTAGATGTACAATATCAAATATATATCCTCCGAAAGAGTTAGACCAGTTTGCTGTGATTAAATAATTTACTCTTTGTCCAAAGACAGATGGATTTTATTTGTCCGAAGCAGTGTCAACATTTGCAATCACATTTGAATCTTAGAATCTGCTTTGCATCCTGATCATGACGGGATATTGAGAGGATACTTTTTTTAAATCACCCATGACAGTGAAATAATTTAAATCAGGCTGCTCTTCGGAGAGAAGACGTAGTAATTTGACCAAAAATCCATCTGATTGGACTTCTGTATTGTTGCTTGTGTTTATTAGCAATATTCCTGCTTATATACATTTGAATGTTTCTGATAAACTGAAGGGTGAAGAGTTATTTTATGCATTAAATAAATTCTTCTTCTTAAGATAAATATTAAATCCCTCTTGGATCAGTTTAGCATCTTCCCAAAGCTGAAAACAGGGCTGTTTTTATTGTTTTTTTGTTCACTTACCTCTTCAAAGGATAAGTCTTATTATATATTATAAATGAATATATCCCACGAAAATCCCCAAATCCAACAATGAATAGATTCCAGTAACTATTGATGTAATATTTGTCCATAGAGATCTCTAATCTACAAGAATGTGGAGAAAGTTATTTGATATTATTATATCGAGTGATATGAATCTTCCAATGCTGTGCCAGAAACATGCTTTTATTTTGTAACGTTTGTTTTTGAGATTTACGTTTTTATTAGCACAACCTTACACATCTACACACATTAACATTCAGACGGTCAGTGGTAGTCCGATTTTATGGACTTAGTTCAGCACCATGGAGAGATACAGTCTACTCTATATGGGTAATGTATACATTGTGTCTATATGCTTCTACACAAGGTGTTAAACGACACACGTGATCCACATCAAATTAAAGACATGGTAGGACTGTGTGTCAGTTTCCTTCATGGCTCCTGAGGGTGTTCATCTAGCCGTGGTTGAGGCAGTACGGTACTTTCGGCTGTATTTGCATCCATTTCCACCAGTTCATTAGTATCAATAAATTCATCTCTTACACAGCTCCTGTTTCTCAAGGTGTTCCCCAAGGTTTAGTGCTGGGTCCCCTCCTCTTCATACTCTACATACTCCCCCTCTTTAACATCATGATGCCACCAAGGCCTCCACTTCCACTGTTACTCTGACCCCACCCAGCTCTACAGTTATTTTTCCTTTTGTGTGTTTTTGTGTTTTGTTGTGTAGCAAAATTGTACTGCTATCTGCACAGCCCTGTTGTAAAATGACAATTACATAACCTTGTTACCTTGTACATCCAAAAAAACTCACTCCCCTCTTTGAAAACTGCATATTTAGATCTGCTTTTAACCTGTGATGCATACTTTTGCAATGTAATTGTGTTATTGTCACTAATTTGCTTTGTTTTTATTATCATTACTTTTCTGTTTTTGCCATGTAATGTGCCTTTGATTGACATTGACATTAAACAGTTAGGGAACTTAAGTATTCTGTCCAATGAGTGATCCATGCAGCTACAATATCATAATTAAGATAAGATAAGATAAAATAAGATAATCCTTTATAAGTCCCGCAGCGGGGAAATTTACAGGATTACAGCAGCACAGATATAGTGCAAACAAGGTACATAGTAGAAAAAACAAACAAGTATTTTAAATAAGTAAGTAAAAAGAGCAAAACTTTTGGATGACAGGTGCGTAGAATTATACCTTAGGTAGACAATATAGAACAAAAAACTCCCGCACACTGTCTTCTTCAGTTGCGTATAAATATATTTTACCAAAGGGTTTGAATGATGAATTATTATCAAACGTAATGTTATGAAATATTTTTCAGATTTTTCCGATGCACTATTCGATTTCATTTTATTTGTACTTATTTCAAACATATAATACTCGTTCTTTATAATGTGATATATTTTTTCCTTTCTTTTCTTTTTTTTCTAGGGACAGACTGTAAAAGAAAACCTTTACAAACTCCTAAAAATCCTGTCCTATAAAAGAAAAGTATTGATCTTTGCATTACTGCCTTTCCATAATTTCTATAATTATCTTCTTTATGTGTTTTTTGATTGAAAACATTCCTCCTATATTATATTATGTATTATGTGTATGTTTCCATGTTGTTTGTAGGCTTTAAGTGCCACGATATAATGTAAACTGATTCTTTATTTGTTGATGGTTCCGATTCGTGCATGACTGATTGATGTCATGTGATTGGGGCAATCTGATTGGTCAACCAACCTATTTACGAACCCCAAGTTCTATTTTATGCATGCATCCACATTTCCTTGTAAAATAACCTGATGAAGGTCTACGTACCGAAACGTTGTTACTAAAATATATTTATACGCAAGTGAAGAAGATAAGATAAGATAAGATAAAATAAGATAATCCTTTATTAGTCCCGCAGCAGGGAAATTTGCAGGATTACAGCAGCATAGAGTAAAGTGCACATAAGAGACATAGTAAAAGAAAGACAAGATAAAAATGAAATGAAATAAAAAACAAGTATATAAATAAGCAAGTAAGAAAAATAAAAAATCCACAATAACTAAAAAAAATAGTATTGCACATGTATTTGTATTGCACAGATGTTTTAGTGTTTTGTTTTGTGGTCTACTGGGTTGTGCAGACAGAGCTGGTTGTGCAGCCTGACAGCAGCAGGAATGAAGGACTTATATATATATATATATATATATATATATATATATTCCTGCTAGCCTGACATATATATATATATATATATATATATATATATATATATATATATATATATATATATATATATATATATATATACTGGGTTGTGCAGACAGACAGCAGCATGAATGAAGGACTTATATATATATATAAGTCCTTCATTATATATATAGCGGAAAATTGTTTGCTGCTATATTTATATCCAGAATGTTCAATACAGCTCTTTAATTTTACTGCTATAAAATAAAATAAAATAAAAATAAAAAGGTACTAAACACCCAGCAGAGGGCAATGTACAGTATTATTAGTATTGGAACGCGGCCCTGGCTGTCAAACGGCACCAACGTTTTCCAGTGAGCCCCGCCCCCTAGAACCCAACCGAGCTCGCTCATTGGTCGACCCCAGCCGTGACGCCCCAGGTCCCCCAGTCATGTGACCGATGTTTTTGTTATTTCGCTTCCGCACTCAGTGTTCTCGCCGTGTCACGTGGACGTCAACACGCCCGAACTGACTGAAATCTATAATATATATATATATATATATATATATATATATATATATATATATATATATATATATATATATATTATATAGTATATATTGTGGATTTTTATTTTTTTTTTATTTTTCTTACTTACTTATATTTTTTAACTTATATTTATCCTGCTATCAGGCTGCACAATAGTAGACCACAAAACAAAACACTAAAACATCTGTGCAATACAAATACACTGTGCAATACTATTATATATTGTTTTTGTTATTTTTTATTTACTTATTTTTATTTATCTGCTATTATGTATATTTTTTATTATATTTATATATATATATATATATATATATATATATATATATATATATATATGTATAAGTCCTTCATTCCTGCTATATATATATATATATATATATATATATATATATTTTCTTATTATTATATTATATATATATATATATATATATATATATATATATATATATATATATATATATATTATATATTTATATATATATATTTATCCTGCTATATATATATATATATATATATATATATATTTTCTTACTTACTTATTTTTATGTGTGTATAAGTCCTTCATTCCTATATATATATATATATATATATATATATATATAGTATATATTCCTATATATATATATATATATATATATATATATAGCCCCGCCCCCTAAAACCCAGCCGAGCTCGCTCATTGGTCGACCCCAGCCGAGCTCGCTCATTGGTCGACCCCAGCCGTGACGCAGGTCCCAGTCATGTGACCGATGTTTTTGTTATTTCGCTTCCGCACTCAGTGTTCTCGCCGTGTCACGTGGACGTCAACACGCCCGAACTGACTGAAACCTCCGCAGAGGACCAGATCTAAGTCACCTCCCGGGGACACCCAGGGTCTGGAGCCCGTTTTGAGGCGATGGATGACGGGGAGCGGTCTCCTCTGCTGGCCGACCAGCACGACGGGACCAACGGAGTGTCTCCCGGTGGCAGCTTCCACGGACACACGTCAAAACCACAGAGTACGTCAGCTGGTTCCTGCAGACACATGTTCTGCTTCTAACACACCGAAATGTTTGCATTTTACTTGTTTTGTTTTTCTTCTAGGGTCAGTTTAGGAGCAATATAACTAGCTGTGAATGCAGAGCAGTGACAGTGAGGTCAAATACTGGCTTATATATATATATATATATATATATATATATATATATATATATATATATATATATATATATATATATATATATATATATATAGTGTTCAGGTGCTTTACTCACAAGTGCAAAGAATACTACAATGCACTTAAAAAAATGCATGCATTTACTGTGCTTATATTAAAAATATGCATGTTTTATTTGATGTTTTTGGATCAATACTGCAGCTTATTATTATTATTATATTCCTTTATTGATCCCCATGGGGGAAATTCAAGTGTTGCAGCAGCTCAACTACACAGACACAGACAATAAATACACATACTATACAACTACACAGACAATAAATACACATACTATACAACTACACAGACAATAAATACACATACTATACAACTACACAGACAATAAATACACATACTATACAACTACACAGACAATAAATACACATACTATACAACTACACAGACACAGACAATAAATACACATACTATACAACTACACAGACACAGACAATAAATACACATGTTATGTTGTATTTTACTGCTTTGTTTTGCTCATTGTAAATACTACAGCTCAGAAAAACACTTCCTTCTCCAGTTTAACAGAAATATTAAAAATAAACACCACATTTTGAGACATGAAGGGTATGAAGAAGTGTATTCTGATAAGTAACTAAAGCTGTCGAGACTCATATAGTGTCAGATACTTCCCCTCTGAGATGAAGTACATAGTTCATTGTTGAGTAAATGCACGTAGTTGCATTCCAATCCCTGCACCCAAGTAAGAAATGTGAAACTGAAGTCAGATGCTTAATGAACAGAAACTGATTTGTGTTAAGTGGTTTGCAGTTTGTGTTGTGGACAAAAGGTCAAAGTTCAGCGGGGCTTTCTGTTTGTCCCGGCCAAACAGTTTCAGTTTTGAGTCGACGTTTACGTTTACAATTTATCTCGGTTGAACTGACAACAATTTTTTTTACATTCGCTTAGTCATACAAAAAGAAAACGAAAAAAAAAAAAAGTTGCTGTCTCCAGCTTTAGCTTATGAGATGTGATCATTTTAACATTTATTGTATTCTACCGTTAAACCAGACTATATGTCTCTGCTCTTCTTTTACTTTTAAGCTTTTTTCTGTCTTCTTGAGTCGTTTCTTAATAACTTTGAACTCATGTCTTCTCTTTCACACCCTCCCTGCTGCTTCCCCTCCTGTGTCATGCTCGATAAAGTGTGTCCTTTGGGTGTGTCACACACTGATAATGTCACCATAACTGATATAATTGATACGCAGTATTTGCTGACCAATACGTGCCTCACTGTAAGTAGATATGTGGTGGCACAGTATATCAGCTGTAATGACTCCTCCAGTGGAGTTACAGTCGGGAAGGGTGGGGGTTGATTTAAGGGCAACAGTTTCCATCACTCCGCCAGCATTATTGCTGCTCTAAAACTGACTTTTATTTTCCTTTTATACGCATCCTAAATTTATAAAATTGTTTTACAAAGCGTTATAGTTTTTGGTCTGAACAAACTGTGCTGACCTTGTAGAAGACAGTGTAAACAATAGACACGTTCCTCGAAATATATTACATTTGCAATGTGAAATGGCACATCTGCTCGTTGAAACTGAAAGACATTGTCTTGTGTCATGAGATTGCCTTTTTTATTTTATGTTGTAAATGGAGGTGCTTTTCGTTTCAGTTGGGGCATCCCCCTGCAGAAAACCCCAGATTCGTAGTATTGTTTACGTATTCATTGCTCAGACGGTCCCTTATTTAAATTTAAAGTAACATACCAAATTCTTGTACAGCTGCTTGTGTTTCGACAGCATCTAACATCAGGGAAGTTTGGTTTCTTTGATTCATAACAACTACAAGACAAAGAGTCTACAGCCATGCTAGCGGCTCTGTGAATGAAACAATGAAACATTTGCTAATTATCACTCAATGCAAAGTACAAGTGAGGATAATGGGAATGTTTTGTTTTTGTAGTATTCGGACATACGCCAAAAGTATTGGAACAAATCAGACTTTTGAAGAAAAATATGTTTTGGTATTTTGGTTTTGAAAAAGTATAGTTTTGGTATTGGTGACTAATCTTAGATATGACATTGACATTCACGTGTAACTAATCGGTCTCCTCCTGGTTGTCCCTCTCTCCAGGTCTTGCCCCGTTCTCCAGCTCGGTGGCACCAGATGAGCCTCCGCCCCCCTACTCGCCTCAGGGCAGCCCGGACAGCGGCAGCGCTCCAGTCATCAGCTGCCGGGTCTGCCAGAGCGCCATATCTGTGGAGGGCAAGACGCACCAGCACGTGGTGAAGTGCAGCATCTGCAACGAAGCTACGGTGAGTCACACGGAGGGGGAATCGGACGTGCGATTCGGCCCCTAACCCAGAAAAACAACGACCGTTCTTGTTCATCGTTTTTATTCTCAGGCCCAGAAATCCCAGTGTATCTGTTTTAGAGTCTATTGTGGAACATCTCTTTACCCTTGAACAAAAACAAGATGCTGTTCAAAGTTAAAAATACTGACTTGGTTTATTTATGCATTATAAATACGCATTATTTATCCATTGAAACACTTTCTGTCCTTTGAATTCTGTATTTCTGCATAATACGGTAGCGTAGACATTTTTTGTATCGTATGTTTATTAATTTGTCATAAAGGGTGTTTTATGTTTCTTCTTGCTGCTGCAGCAGTTCAGTTTTCCATAGAAAGAATACAACATGTTTATCTAATGTTAGAATATGAATTATGGAATAAAATAAAATATATATATATCATAGCAGATTGGAATTTTGTTAGCTTTTCACCATGTTTTCACAGATCTGAAAGCGTCTGACGGTTTAGAACAATTGCAGTCAGGAATGTTTCCCCGACCAGACAGTAGCGGTGTCCTAAATTTCCTGTCTCAGGAAGACTTTCAAAGAATTTCTGCTGATAAGATCAAAACTGAACTGCTGAAAACTATTTAAACACCAGAATGTGGAAAACCTTGACACTGAAAAAGTGTTTGAAGTGTCTTTATTCTTCTTTCCTTTGTTTCTTCAACCCCCTCTCTCTGTAGCCGATAAAGAACGCCCCCGTTGGAAAGAAGTACGTCCGCTGTCCATGTAACTGTCTCCTGATCTGCAAAGTCACGTCGCAGAGGATCGCCTGTCCAAGACCGTACTGGTGAGTCACAGAAACAGTGTGGGATTATTTTTCACCCTTGTCGGCTTTGGCTTGTAATCGCACCATCTGTGCAGGAGAAGCCATTCATCCAACAGACACTCAGCAACAATACAGTCATGGATGAGAGCTTTTAGCAGCTGCTGTTGTTTTGAAACCATTCAACTTGTACAGCTGGCTTCTTTTTATAGTTATTATGATTAGTATTATTTGATCTCTTTATTATTTGAGCTGCACCAGGAGAATAAAATGAAGACATCAGACTAAATATCATTGGAGCAACAATAAAATGGCAATCTTCAGTTGTGGTTCCTGGTTTGAAAGTGACTAATTGACTTGTGTGTTCAAAAACGAATCTGACAGACCGGCGGTAGGTCATTTCAGTGTCTCGCCTCCTCTAGTTTAATCTTCTCAGGTCGGCTGTGTTGCCATTATTATTGTATATATTGGCTTGAAAGGTATAATATGTAACTTTTCTGATACCAAAGGTTTCAACAATTTCTAAACTCTGAGTAAACAAGCTGTAAACACAACAAATGTATTATTGTATAGTTTTCATGTTAACAGTTGCTTTTTTACACACCCCAACATTATCATTTGTTTAGAGGCGCGTTACGGTCCACCTGGCCAATATAAGTCCAATATTTATGTTCCTTTTAGCTCTGTTTTTGGTCTCCACCACTTTTATTTGGGTGAAAACTACGCTTGCTGTCGACATGACGCTGAAAGCGCTGAAAACCTAAACAATGGGCTGAAATACACCAACATTGGTGTGGAACTGAAGAGTGGTGTAATACGTCTCTGTGGGTTAATACAAGCGCCACGTTCACATTAAAGTGTTCGAGTGATCTATCGTTGATATTAAAATATTGATTATGGCAGCCTTAACAAAACAAGCACACATTTTCAAATCTCTGTAAAAGACAAGCAGCAAGAAAACAAAAACTGCACAAATACAACAGTTGAAAACTGGCACACTTATAAAAAAGTATTGAGGATCAATACCCAGCCCAGGTGAAAACGGTAAATATAAAAATAAATCTACTTTTCTCGCACTTTATTGTTTATTAGACAGTTGAAGTGGAAGTTTTGAATTTACGTGACATTCAAGTCCGAGCACCACCAGCTCTTAGTTGTTTAAAAATGCTCACCCTTTCTCTAATGGTTTTTTTTTTCTGCCAGTAAACGCGTCATCAACCTGGGACCAGTTCACATCGGCAGAGAAAGTCCTGAACCGCAGCATCAGCCCGTTGGCATCAGGATCATCTGTGGACACTGCTCCAATACATTCCTGGTAGGACGCACACACACACACACACACACACACACACACACACACACACACACACACACACACACACACACACACACTCACACACACTCACACCACTCACACTCACACACACACACACACACGCACCGATGACATTATAACTGACAGTGCCAATTTCACTTCTTTATTTTCACGTTTCACTTCCTGTTTCTATTCCAGTGGACAGAGATTTCAGACCGGACCTTGGCCCGATGTCCACACTGCAGAAAAGTGTAAGTGCCTCAACAAATCCCTTTTAAAGCGGTCCCACAAACAGTCTTTTTGTTTTGAATATTAAATGTTATTCTGCTATTCTCCTTTTATTTCCAGCTCTTCTATTGGTCGGCGGTACCCCAGGAGGAGGAGCCTACTGTGCTTCCTGCTGTTTGTCGTCCTCGCCGCCTCCACTGCAGGACTTGTGGTGTGTGTTTATGTGTGTGTGAAGACATTTGAGTGTTGATATTTTTATAATTATTCCAAGGAACTTCTAAAATGCTTGTAGATCAGCAGAACAGTAGAACTGCAGTTTCGATTCTGCTTAGATACTTTTCAGTATTTTAAGCTTTTGTCCAGTTTTGTAGACGACTATAAAGTGCAGGACACCGATATAAAATTGTGGAGGGTAAATCTAGTTAGCTCGGTAGCTAATAAAGAGCAAATCTGGACACATTCTCTAAACTTTTTTTGCCTGTCTACATCCAGAATGGTCACATTAAGGAAGAAGAACCCTCTTTAAAGAAAGAAAGCAACACAACAGCACCAAAACACGTTTACTTCCTGTTTTTCTATGTAAGAGTTAAGACTCGTCAACTCAAGACAAGCAGCAATTTTATCACATGTGCTCCTTGAATCAGCACATCCTGACTTGTTTACTCCAAAACTATCAAATAACGCAGCACTACGTTGCTCCTGCCGTTGTGTTTTGCACTAATTTGTAACAGAGAGAATGAAAATTTTGGAAGTCTGGCAGTTTTGTTTAAAAACAATCTGCTTCTAAAAATTAGATTGAAACTTATTTTTCCACTGGATATCTATATCAGAAATATGATTAGCATTGTTTCATTAAATCAGTTTAAACACGTAAAACTTTATAAATTACGCAAGTCCATTTTTTTATATACAGTATATAAATAAAAGTAAAGTTTACAATCTGTTCAGCATACGACACCCTCTATTCTTAGAAGAGAAAAATAGTCTTCTGTCATCTTGAAATTGGTCATTAGATGAATGGTTTTTTTCTTGTGACTCATCAAAGTTGAGCATTGTCTACTTGTGACCCAATGAAAGAAAGGAGAAGTTAAACCAAAGTGTTTTTTTGGCCTTCTTGTATTGTATTAAGTGTTTCACACGACAAAAAAACCCACCAGAAAATGGATCGAAGTCGTTAAAAGTAAATATTATTTTGTGTAATAATCTGTCTTTGTGTTCAGGCTGGTACGTGGGAACCCGCCCAGCACTCTAAAGGGATCTACGTTTCCTGGGCGCTTCTGATCCTGGTCGCTCTGTTCACCATGGCAAGAACCATCTACTGGAGGTGTCTGAAAATCAGCGACCCCATATCCAACGTCACGTAGAGAGTGAGAGAGAGAGAGAGAGAGAGAGAACAGGGGGGAGGAAGGAAGGAAGGAAGGAAAGAAGGTAGGAAGTCAGGTAGGTAGGTAGGTAGATGAGAGGGCAGGTGGATGAAGAGAATCACGGAAAGACTTTAGAAAAATGGAGAGCAAGGGAAAAAAGATACAGACAAGACAAAGAGGGAAGATGCATTTAAGATATTAAAAATCAAACTCAACATTCATGCCAAATTGGATTGACGCCACCAATTGGCCCCTTTGCCAAGCCCCGCCCCCCACTTCTACTCCGTCAAGCTGTCCTAGTTTTAAGAAAAGCGGATTTCTGAGCGAAGCAATAAGTGTTTGAAGGATGTATCTAGGATGTCAAACTGATTCAGCAGAGAAAACATATTCGAAAGATAGATATAGAAGCTTAAGCCCTCAAAGTATAAATATAAACCACCACATCATCTGGATATTGAGAGAGAAGACCATAAAATAAAGGAACAATACTGTTCCGGTAAAGCCGGGTAGGTCTGTAATCACTGTAACAATCATTAAAAATCAAAACAAGCATGTGTATACATTTGGTATACCTTCAGTATCTAGCTAAGCATAGAAGTGCTAATGCTAGCTGATGCTAACATACTCTGCTAATGTCAGCTCCACAGGTTTTTACGTAGAAACATAACTTTTTAGAAGCGTGTTTCTCCTTCAAAATGTCACTATTACGCAAAGTTTAACCGTGACTATTACCAAACCCTCAAAAGCATTGTCAAAAACATCCTGAAAATGAAGACAATTTTAAACGATTGCATGTGATTTTTATGGAGTACAGACGGGTAGTTGTTGGACATTGGTCAGAGCTGGCTGATGCTATGCTATGATTGGCCAGTCTGCGTTAGAGGGACGGAGCTTAGCGAAGGGTCAAAAATCTTCATTAATACATATGACATGTTGTTTTTTTTTATCACAAACTGGGGATGGTTGTTTGCAAAGAGGCTGAATGAAATAAGGAAGATGGTAGTTTGAGATAAAGACGGGCAAAGCTGGAGAAAAACTTGTTTAAATTATTTGTTTTTGACCTGGTAGTCTTATTAAATGTTGGACTGATATGTTGTTTCAAAGCCTGGTGCTGCTGTTTAATTCACAACAATATATTGTTAACAGGGTGTCATTTTTGTGCCCCACAATTATATGAAATCAGTGTTTCTTTCAGAGAAATGCAATAATAGCAAATAAAAAAACTGTTTAGCCCTGATTTAAAGATGGATTGAAGGAGGAAGGAGTGAAGTTAGACGTTAGGCTGTTTAATCATACCAAATAGGCGAGAAAAGTACTTTTTCTGGGAAGAAACAATATGCGCTTATTTTTTTGTTATTCTTTAAATGATTTAACCCATAACTTTTATTCTGTTATTCTCTCTATAGTACAACATATAATAAATGACTTCTTTTTTTTTGTAATTAAATATTGTTGGGATTTTGGGAAAATGCCATTATTGGTTTGAGATTGAGAAAAATGAGAAAAGGTAGATAACCTCACATCTGTACAGTACATTTGCAGGTACAGCCAGTTAGCTTATCTTAGCAAGCTTAGCTTAGCAAGCTAACATGGAAACAGAGGATAAAAGTGCACTATTTAACATGTTACATCCAATTTCTCTATAAGAGAAAGGAAAACAATTACATATTATGCTTTTTGGGGCATTAATAGATAACCACAAGATAATATGATGAGGGAAATGTTATTAATAGAGGATGTACATAAATGAATTGGCATTAATTCAGAGTTAACAGCAGTTTCTTTACATTTTTTCAAAGTCAGTCTAGAAGTATGTCAGCGTTTACATCATCTCACACATGGATTTTTTGGGGCATTTGATTTAATGTACTTGTGTTTTGTTTGAAATACTTCTTCGTATCAAAGTCATATCAAACTCTTCATATTCCGCTAAACTTTTAACTAAAAAAAGTGCCGTTTTTACATGTTTGAGTCACTTTAAGAAATCACTTGAAGACTTCACACTGAATGATTTATTTAAAGATTTTCTCTCTTTTTAATCCACCTTTGTCTGACTTGAATCAAACTAAATTGAGTTGACAAACCAGTAAAACCAGTAAGTGACTTTTTCTCTGTTGAAGTGTAAATATTTGTTGATTATATCGGACTGTACAGAATTATGAGAGCTGTCGCTTCCCCCCCCTTGTGGCTGATTAATGTAAGTACTCGCTGACTGTGAAACAAGTTGCACTACATTGTACTGATGTACTACTACTGTATGTTTTTGTCAATATTATTCCGGTGGGTGGATTGTATTTTTCTTTCTTGTATATTGTGAAACAAGGTAATACTTTTAACAACGTCCTCTGACTCAAATGTCTCTTATTTTTTAATAATAAGTTATGTGTATGACAGGGTTTTGCCATTTGTCCCAATTAATTACTGAATATTTTGTGTTTAATATTCGTCGTCATTTTATTTTAATGATAATGTGAAATATTTGGAGGCTGTAAAACATGCAAATAATAGTTCATTTTAAACCGCTTAAAGGTGATACGTATTTGTTTTTATATGCAACATTAGTTAGCCTTATTTTGTCCACCTTTACAACATTAAAATGATTTTGAATTTTGTTGTATAAGAAGTTGGTAAAGCAGATTTATCTTAATATGTACTTACCACTGATATCCACTAGAGGTTGCCATTGAGCCAGGCAGTGATTGAGAGGACACCAACAGCAACCAGAACATTTTAGATTATCTTTTCACGTTGAAGATTTTGTTGTCTGTACATGGCTTATGGTCTTACTCATATACTGATATATAAACATACTGGAAATATTTGTATAGCTCAATATCACAAAATTTGCCTCAGAGGGCTTCACAAACTGTTCAGAATACGACATCCTTTATGCTTAAATCTTTGCATCGGAAAAGAAAAAATACTTTTAATGGGAAGAAAAGAACGATGTTGATATTCAATTGGTAAGTGAGCATCACTTAGACTTGAAATATTTTGTCGACGACTAAAGCTTTCTTGATGGCAATGGCATTTTATCAGACAGTCATGGTCCACACGGTATCAATCCTCAGGACGATCTGGTGCAACTGATCCACAACATTTCCACATGTAAAACCCAGGCTGCAACCTCCAGTTCTAACAAGTGATGCAGAAGTGCCTTAAAGGTTTCACAATTGTAGCTTCTTAAAGTCATAATCTCTGGTGTCGTGGTGAAGGAGACATCGGTAAGTGTATTTCCTGCTGCATTGCTGCTTGCTTGCATATCCTCCTCACGTGCGGAGATGGGCAACCCACTCCTCCATAGAGTGCTGCAGGAGTGAGTCGGCATCTTTTCACTTCTGGTTACCTTTTCTCAAAGTTAATGGATTTTTTTGAATGGGTTTTTGGTTAAAGGCCTGAAGTTTGTGGTTCATGCAAGCTTAAGAGATTTAAAGTTTTGTTCTACGATATTAAAAAAAAAAAATCTGTAAAAATCCTTCTCTTGAATTTTGAATTTGCGCTCATCTGACCGTGATGTCCTTACTGCATTAAAGCTTCAAAAATCATAAAAGTGCTTTTATTTTCTCACTGCATTTTATAATAGTAAACCCTCATTTTTTCAATTTTATAGTGGTTTAGAGCAGCTAACCTTTTTTGCTAAGTAACCTTGACATTTCTTTTTGTCATATGTTATATGAGACTGAGTGAGAAGGAATTCGACGTCATAGAAGTGGTGTGTCAGTATTATATCACGGCTACGAACCAATCAGATTGCTTGATTTGAGCTACCTGTTTTATTAAAAATCTTATATTTTTACAAATAGATCTGAATTAATTCTACAAACTGCTACTTTAGGTCAGTTTTTTAATTTGTTTAAGGAAAACACTGATGGCTGTGGTCCTAAAATATTTACTGAAAATCCACCACATTTAATTTTTTGAGGCGTTCTGTTGAGGTTTTACTGACAGGTCACTTCCTTGTGCTGGCACATGATCTTTTACAAGAATCAGCGTTAACTTTAGTAGTAAGTGATATTTTATGACCCCTCCTTTTATTAGTGGAACTTAAGGACACCCTCATCTAATTTCCTTGCTCTCTCTCTCTCTCTCTTTTTTTGCCCTCAAGACTCTCACTAGCTTCTCTCTCTCTCTCTCTCTCTCCCTCTCTCTCTGTACGTCTCCCTCTCTGGTCTCTCCGGCTCAGAGGGAAATGTGTGTCGTGCCGTGCAGCGTTTCTCCCGATTCGCCCTCCCAGTCTCTCGCTGCTCAAATCCCCACTGATGGCTTTAAGCCCTCAGAAAATGCTCAAGCTCCGGAACACCTGGGTTGAAATTCCGGAATACTTTTAAGTGTCGATCTATTGCAAGCACCACTTAAAAGCGAATCCATTGAACTGTGGATGTATTTTGTTACATCAGGAATATCTTCCCCCTGGAATACTTTTTTTTTTTTTGTATAAAACTTGTATAAAAAAAAGCCTCTTTTTTTCCACTCTTTACTTCTTCATTTCTGGGATTTATCTTTGGATATTGGAAGTGTGACATGCTTTCCAACGAAAGACATCAGACTCAAAAGTAGACGTGTTTATGTGTGCACGTGTGTGATTAAAGCCTTTTAAGTAAGTGTGTGTGTTGTTTATATGTCTGTGTGTATCTTTGGCCATGCTGGAAGAAAAAAAGGCCCGGGCTTCTTGGCAACAGAGCTCGGCGGATGCGGGTCGCCCAAAAACGCCGAAGATCCACAGCAGCACCGGTGACTTGGTCTCTGGTGAAACCAACCAAGTCTCAAAGAGCATCAACCCCATCAACCCTCCAGGCCGGTAAGGACACAAATGCTCCTAACTTTAACTTATTAACTCAATTACTATTAAAGTCCAGCTACAAATTGTACAAATTTTTCCAGCCAGGGTTGACAGGAAACATCTGTGTCATCTTCTATCAACAGTGACCACATTCTTGAATGGCCATGTGTGCATATGAGGCAATTAGCCCATGTGAAATAGTCCTCTGGTATTAACCCCACCACGCCCTGCTGACCCGTCGGCTAAAACAAGAAGACAACTGTGTGTTTGAGTGTAATGTGTGTAATGTGTGTATGTATGTGTGGGTGCCTCATTTGTCTAAATCCGAGGCTTTAAAAGATTTCTTTATCAATGCAGGCCATAACATACTGAACGGGCACAAAATACCATCACACACATTTTGTCTGATGGGCGGTACGTGATGGGAACAGGTTTCTAGATGTTGACTGAAGTGATTTTTAGTTTTAATTTATTGATTAATCTAGTCTTTCATCTAAACAAATAATTGCTTTTAGGTGAATGTGATCCAAACTATGTCACAGAAACGTAAATGCCATATTTAGTTTCTTCTTCTAGTGGTAGCAACAGAAAAGTTTATCTTCGATTACAAATCCTTGAATTCGTAATGGAGTAAAACGGACACAGAGGGACAACATTCTAAAAGTTGACAAGCCTTTTTTCTGATTCTGATTTGCACCAAAGAAAAGTTGTTTTTTTTTCTCCTCCTTTCATGTGAATGAGAACAAGGCTGGACGGAGGTTAAAGGAAACGCTAGTGTGCATGCTGGATGGACTCATCGATCCGGAAGATCTGGGTCATTTTCATCTTAATTCTATACTCGTAAATCAAACTTTTTTTGCTTAATGCAAAGCACACACCGACAAACAGACGATATCTCGCTTTATAGTTGCAGTGGTGAAAAGTAACTAAGTACATTTACTTAAATACCTAAATACAGTTTTGTGTTACATGAGTATTTTTACTTTTCTGCTACTTTATACTACTTTACTCCACTAAAATTTTAATAATAATACTATACATGAATTCACTCATCTACGTTCCTACTTTTGAGATTCACGTTAATAATACAAAATACAACCAACAGATATATTGTGTTATTATTGCATCAACAACACTTTATTTATCCAGGAAGGACAATCACAACTTATTATAACATCACTTATTATAAAGTTATATGAAAGTAATGTATCAATAATTATAATGCATTGTCTAAAATAAGTACTTTTACTTTTGGAACTTTAAGTATATTAGATTTTTATACTTTTGCACTTTTACCAAAGTAACTTTTAGAGCTTTTACTTGTAACCGAGTACTTCTAAACTGTGTTATTACTACTTTTACTAAAGATCTGAGTACTTCTTCCACCTATAGTACCATCTTTTCTAATCTGTTCTCCAAAACACAATCAGAGCAGAGCAACACAGTCTCATATTAATGAATTTGAATTAATAATATCCGTCTTTGAATGTGAAGTTACTCAGGGATTCAACTTTGCAAACTACGTTGTCTTCCAGAAAGTACTTAGACTTTACTGTCCCATTGCTTTGAAAGTGTCATGTTTTTTTAGACTTACTAAATACTAACAGCGATTGTTTCGTCGGTTGTCCTGAGCTGTTAATTCCAAAAAAAGCTTTTAATAGTTTTCCGGGACAGCCGGTACGCTAGGGAGGCATTTATTACTGTGTGTGTTAGTGTGTGTGTTAGTGTGTTAGTGTGTGTGTGTGTAACCATCCCATGCCTTGAGACCATTATGGGCCTTGGCTGGGTTTTATTGGGATGAAAGTATAAAGGGAAGTAAACGCCACCTCCACTATGGTGTGTCTGAGCTAAAGAAAAAGAGATGAGAAATGTGATTCAAGCAAGAAAGATGGATAGAAAAGATGAATAATATATATGTGTGTGTGTGTGTTTGTGTGGTAGAGAGACAGAGAGAGAGATGTTTTTTTTATGTGAGGTGTGAAATAGCTCCGGTCTGAAGCCGGGCTTTGCTCTGAGCTCTCTGTAACTGTGGATTCAGACGGCTGGATTTAGGAGTGTTTATAGTGCGCGTAAATTTGATTTACCTCCGTGTCCTCCTTGTCTCTATTTTCAGTTTTTTTTTTTTTATCACAGCTCTGTCATCTGATGCTTGTTGCACAATTCATACAAAGCCCGATACGAAGCCGCACACACACACACACAGGGTTTTTTTGGTGTTTCTATTCCCTTGCTATTGCTCTGTTAAGATTTATATTCCAGTTGCGTCTATATTTGAGCTTCTTATTTGAATCTCCGGCCGTCACCTCTCTGTCTGTGATGAAGTAATTTTGATACAGCGCCAGCAGATTCCTCCAAATTATATAGATAGATAACCTTTATTGTTCCCAAAGGAGAATTTGTCTTGGGCACAGTGCTGCAGTCCTTTCTATAAATAAAAAAACATCAAAAAGATAAAATAGCTTGTTTGTAACTGACCCTCCAGAACCACACATTAGCCTCTTTCTGAACTAACACCACTTTTGTTAAGGTTCAGTTAGATTTAGGCACAAAAACAGCTTAGTTATGGAGGGAAATTATACAAATTATAGCTTTGTTTCCATCCAAATGTTGCCCAAAGTTTACCAGAATTTTCAGAAAAATGACTGAAGAAAAGTCAAATTTAAGCGTGTTTCCATTCACTACTGCTATGCCAATACTGGGAGTAGGTTCATTAATATGTATTAATATAAAGGACTATACAGTTACTCCTCATTAATCATCACATCCTCTTCAGACTTTTTTGACTCTTCAGTGGAAGTTTAAGCTTCATGCTTTATGAAATCTGTTTCCATTACTTTTATCAGTACACCAACTATTCCACCTCAGCCAAGCTTCATTTAAAAAAAAAAAATGAATGCACAAATTGAAAATTGAAAATGCGCATTAAAAAAAGGTGAATGGAAACCAATTGACTATCTGGGGGAAACGGGCCACCTTGTCTCCTTCAAAATGACTTTCCCATGGAACCTAACTGCTCTCTCAATTAAGTTTCAAGGGAAACTTAATTGCAATTATGATCACAGTTTGAAACACATGGTTAACATTGTAAATTTTAAGAAAACAAACCAAAAACGTAAAAAGAAAAAAATTGGAAACAAAACAAAAAACACAACACAAAAAAAGTACTTGGTTAGATTTAGGCAACACAACTACTTCTTGCATTTTTTTTTTTTCAAACAAGTGATATTACCAAATCCTTAAGGATAAGTCAAGGTCACTAATCTTCATAGGTCTTTCATGTCCAACTTGGCATTTGTACATTTTCTTTTAAAACCTACGTAGATGGTGTCTATATATATATATATAACTGAGCCCAAGTTATTTTAAGTGCATATGCCAAATAAATAAAGTTGCAATATTTGATATTGACACTCGGGAGGGCAGCAGAGCAAACTGTGAACACGACATCCGACATGTAATCAGATGTGACAAACAAGTCAATAAATACTGTAGTAACTGATCCAGCAAAGGCCTTGGCATACGTCTTCCACCAACTCGGTCTCTTTAGCTGCCGAACGCTCCACCATGTTCACCAGCAAGCTGATAATCTGCCTCTCTGCAGGTAATGCACAGTGGCTTTAACAGAGCAGTGAAAATGAACCAAAACAGTAAATCTGTAGGCAAAAAACCCCAAAACGACGAGCTGAAAGACGCTTAAACGCTGCTTAAAGGGGAAGAGAACTGCAGCGGGAGTGTGATTCTCACTGCAAGAGACCATTTTGCACATTACACATAGTAATATGATCCATTATTATTATTATAAGCTTTTAATGATCTGATCATAATCAGTTCTTGACGCCACCGTTAGGAGAGATTTTGGGAGGAGACACTGTGGACATTAAAAGCACCTTCAGTTCAAACACACACTGACCTTGACGACGTCTCTCACACACATTTAGCCTTCAGTACACACACTCACCACATGATCCAACAACTCGTAAATTTCTGAGAGGGTTTGGTTTTTTTACAACGTGACAGGTGTGATTAACACGGTGTGTGTTAGAAACAGAGAGAACAGGTGGATTGAAAAGTGCAGCTGCTGCTTTAAACACACTCCTGCCTTGTTTTGTCCGTGTTCTGTTCTACGCTTACTTTGGTTTTTTTTATGTTGACCGTTACCGTGACGCTCCACGCCATCTTCCTCCATTCTCACTGGTTTTACCGGTTCCACTGTTTCAAGTTCAGCGTCACAAGCGATCCAGAGAAATGTACTTGTCAGAAATGGCCCATTCATATTCTCTATGACCGTTATAACTCCGTTTATTCTTTCAAATACTTTGCTCACCACTTTCCCAAAACATGAATATGATAGAACTGATTTGGTTCGCAAGAAGTTTACAGCTGATTAAGTACAATTACACGAATATCCCCCTTGAAAAAAAAAGCTTTAGTTAGTTAATTAGTTAGCATGTTGACGGTATAAACTCCAGATATTTGAAATGATTCAGTGAACTTAAACATCCACAGCATCAGGTTACATGTTTGGCGTTTAGGAAATAAAGTCACTTCAGTTCAGATTTGTTTCAGAAACCACACACTCCTGAACCGTTAGCATTGTGTGTTTGAAAACCAAGCGCTCTCCTGGCGATCAGGTCACTTTGTGTTGGACTCCATTAGCTCATCCAGTTGTGAAAAGAGTTTCTGGGTCAACAAGCCAGTCCAGCCTCAGAATCGGGTTATTAAGTGTGACGACTGTGGACAGGAAGTCATCGTACGAAGCCGCAAGTCAGTGACAGGATTTTTAAAAGTGTGTGTGTGTGTGTGAGAGAATAGAAGGGAGAAGGCACAAAATTATAAAGTACTTCCATGTTTTTGTTGCCCAAGTTCAAAAGAGGCACTTATTAACACTTTTACAGGTCATTTTTTCTTTATCTTCTACTATAAAAAATAAATTATTGTCCTTCCTTATCTCTGTATTGCCTTTTTTTTTAAACTCAGTTTCATTTATTGTTCATATTTTCTCTAAAATGTTGAATCAGCTGATATTAAGCTACTCCTCTGGTTGCAAAAAGAAGTCAGATTGTATGGATGTCTATGAGAAAATGACTCTCCTTCTCTTGATTTATTCAGTAAACATTGTAAACATGAGTTTATGATCTCATTCTCTAGTTCCAACACTTCTTCAATACAGCATGATGTTCATTTAGTAAATTACGGTACCATTTAGAGTCAAATAGACCATAAAGCAGGGTAGGCATACGGGCGGGCTACCTTGTGATTGACAGGTCACTACCACAACGTTGTCCGGTTTGGGCGTTGTCCTTTTTTTCGTCTTGGAAGCTTAACCTTCACTTCTGGTTGTAAAAAAACAAGATGGCAACCGTACAATAAAACACAGATGAAGACGGCCAAAAGAGGCTTATGACTTCTGGTGACTGCGGTCCACAAACTGGACTACTACTTCTACTGTAAGTCGCTTTGGATAAACAGTCTATGTACTTCTTTTAAGCAGTCTATGTATTGAATCCAGCCTTGTTGCAGTGAAAGTGGACTTTCACCCAGGAGACCACTGTTTGTGTCCCGTTTGAAACCAAAACGTAACACTTGTAACGCACCGTTGTTTTAAATACTGTTACACTTGTTACCTAACGTTACGTAAGCAAATCCACTGAGGGTGGTAGTTATTTATCTACTGCAGTTACATTGTTGCCTACATATAACCATTTAGCATTGTGCTTTTCTGCAAGCGTGATACGAGGCTGATACAAAACACTTTTATGAAACATGAAATATTTGGTTCAGAAACATTGACATTCAACATATCTCTGTTGCAGAAAAGTACAATGCCAACATTTTTTTCTGGGTTAGTCCCCTAAAATAGTGAAACTCTTGAAGCTAGCTCACCATATCAGTTGATCCGGTGTCAGGTATAATGTGGAGTCTGAGACAGAATGACACATACCTCCATGGTGATGAAAACACTCCTCAGCTGTAAATGAAGCCGAGCTGCGATGATGTAATTTGAACCAGAGCCACGCACACATATTCACGGCGCTCTACATGATGCAGTATCACTGTCACATTCAGCTGTCCGTCTCATTCGAGCTCACTGTGAGATTTGATATTCTACATTTGCATGTAGTCACGTAGTTTCTCTCTTAATTGCTCAAGTGGCATTTAAAGGAACGCTCCAGCGAAAGGCTATCTACTTAGAAGTGTAAATTTTAGGTACTTGTACTTTACTTGAGTCTTATTATACCACTCCATTACATCTCGGACGGAATACTTTTTACTCCACTACTATTTATTTGACAGCCTTGGTTACTTTAACAAAGTCAGATTTTTGCACGCAAAACGTATGAAGAGCTTATAAAATATGATGTTTGTTGTGATTTCAACTTTTCAACAGTTTTCAAATTTCATGGTTACAGCTTCAGAAATGTGAAGATTCAGTTTAATAATGTTGATAATGTTGATGTGTTAGTAATAACGCTGAGGTTTGGACTAAAGAAGAAGGTGTCACTTTGGGCTCTGGGTAATTATGACGATATTTCTCACTGGTTTTTCTATCAAGTCAGTTAATGTTGAAAAATAAATGCAGATTTTACATTGTGGTATGATATTAGTACTTGTGATAAGGATACTTCCTCCACCACTGTGTGTGGATTCATTAAACTTACAGTGCATCAAAAGAGGAAAAAAACATGCAACACCTGATGATCTGACTCGTTGAGATCCTCGAATAACAAAAATAAACAAATGAAACAGAGCAAAAAGACCTTAAACTTTAAATTTAACTTGGACTTTCCCCCAAATACTTACAAACAACTTTATATAAATGAATAAATGTTCAGGAATCATCACCAACACAACACATGCTTAAACTAGGGCACTGAAACATACTTAAAATCATGAAGTGCCATGTCATTACATCTCCGCACAATAAACTATTTGCCTGAGTCATTCTCACACACACACACACACACACACACACACACACACACACACACACACACACACACACACACACACACACACACACACACACACACACACACACACACACACACACACACAGATGTCCAGGCCTTGTGGTGCTGAGTGACTGCATCTATCTAAGCCGGCTGATTTATTTTCATCAGCTCTTATTAGACCCTCTTGATAACTGCTCCTCAGAGGTTGGCAGCTGCACCAACGGTATCCATACAAGAATACACACATTCACAGCTAACACAGCATGTGGACAAATTAAATGAAGCAAGAGAAAGAAATGTCTGGGCCCCTGAAAATGTCCAGTGATTGGTCCCTCCCAAAATCTGCTTTACAAATAAGCCTATACTTAGATTAGATCATTACATTTTGGCAGCTTGGACCCAGAAAGCACAGATGTTGGAAGGAAATAAAAATAACATTTAATATAATAAGCAGTCGGAAGCTGATATATGAACTCTGCCTAAATTATACAACAATATATTCATGCGATGAAAGATTTGTGAATATTATGTAAGAAAGAAAACCCTAAAACAGAAGCTAAAATCTACTTGAAGACTTGAAGAATTAATTTTAATCCTATTAATCGTCCCTGTCTTCGTCTCCTCCTTCCAATCATCCATCAAAAATATCTAACACATTAAGCCGCCGACGCCGCAGAGAGATTTATGACCCTGACATGTGCAGCTCCAGGGTTTGTCCGGTGTGGGTTACCGTGTGCGCCCTCCCCCCCCACCGGTGTATGATGGTTAACACCCGTCTGTCTGGCGCTGGGCGTGACGCCGGTAACCACAGAACCTGGGAGCTGTGAGGTCCAAGAGGCCGGGTGTGAGGCTAAAGGTGGTGGTAATTAGGGTTTAAGTGCCGCACAGCAGCTCATAATGACTATGGTAACATCTACAGTGATGATGGATCGGTTTAATCCTGTACATAGGGGAAATAAGATGCCCAAGCATGGGGGGGAAAAAAAAAACCTGAAACAGAAAGTCGATTGAAACACATGTGAAAGTCAAACTAACATTTGTGTCGCTCAGAACAAAGAGCGAATAAATCTTTTGAAAGAAGATATAAGACACCTTTGCTTTAATTCTGTACATGTTAGCTAGTGTATTTTTTTGTATAACAGACCACTGACCTTATGACTCTTCTCTACTTTTGCTACACTATGTTTTAGCATTCTGTTAATACCACTTGTGGCTATGATGTCTATAAAAAGTTACAAAATCTCACCTTAAAATCAGTATGAGTAGGCTATTAACTGGTTGATTGGCCAATCACAGGGACACACTGAAAAAAGGACCAAATAATTACACAAAATGTAGGAAATAAAACATGTAAATATCACGTTGTTCCTAAATTTCACATCTGTGGCCTAAAACAACCCAGTTGCCAGATAAAAATGTTGGCATTGAACGCTGCCCAACGCCGGGGTAGCGAACTGTCAATCACAAGGTAGCCCCGCCCTTAAGCATACCTTTCCTTATCGTCTGCTTTTTCTCCAAATGGGACCATCATTTACTAAAAGAACATCATGCTGTATTGAAGAAGACTTACAGAGAGAACTAGAGATTGTTTACAATGTTTACTGTGGTAAGAAATCAAGTGAGAAGTAGAGTCATTTTCTCATAGACTTCTATACAATCAGACTTATTATTACAACCAGAGGAGTCGCCCCCGGATGGACACTAGAGAGAATGCAAATCAAAGACATTTCAGCATTACACATCGACTTCTAGTGGGAAACGTCAGCTATCAGTATTAACAATAACTGAGAATTGAATATGATTAACTTTTAATGCAAATCATACAAATGAAATACAACCAGTGTGCTATGTTTGGTAGGCTGAATGACGACTGCCTTGCTCAACAGCATCTTGACAGCCATCACATTGGGAGGTTAAAAACATCTTCAGTCATCTTCCCCGCCTCGATTTTCATTTTGCCAAGTTGAGGAAATAGGAACCATGTTTTTTTTTGGTTTTTTTTATAGAAACATCCCCTGGTTGAAGACAGATACTAATTTGAGATTTCACATTCCTCGTCAGTCTTGGCTGCGGCCGCTGCTCGTCGTCACTGATCTGGAGTCAGGTTACCTCCAGCCAGAAGTTCTGAGATCATTAGAGAGGACCTGACCTTGTGTTATTCGGCAGGGGAGGCAGATGCTGCACATTCGTGTGGGGACACGTGTGTGTGTGTGTGTGTGTGTGTGTGTGTGTCTGTGTGTGTGTGTGACATGGGTAATCATCATTAGCATCCCAGCTAAACATAATTGGTGTTATTCGTACAATGTGAGATGCAACAACTTCATTTTCGGCACCTCAATGTTTTTTGGATTGTCTCGCGTTGATCTGGATATTTTAGCATTTCCAGTGTTGGAATGTAGCATTTCGCATTTGCAACATTTACTCAAGTATTGCACTTAAGTACAGTTTTTGTACGTTACTTGAGTATTTTTATTTTATGCGACTTAATACTCCATTACATCTCAGAGAGAAATATTGTACTAATTACTTCTCAGAGTCAGATTAATGTCACAAAATGTATTCAATACACAAATTACATGTTGTATTGTAGGTTAATTGCAACAAAACTTTATTGATCCCCAGTGTGAAAATTCTCAAGATACCCAGCCGTATATGAAATAATTAAAATGATTGAACCTATGAACACACTGATGCTTCTATAATTATAATCCAGTGAGGTTATATCCATTATTACCAAATAAGAGTACTTTCATTTTAGGTAATTTATGTATATTTGATGATTATAATTTTACATGAGTAGAAACTTTGGTGTAAAACTTTTACTAGTAACAAAGGATTTTTACACTGCAGTATTGCTACTTTTGTTACTTTTTCTAGGTCAAGTTATATTTATCAGATTCATTCATTGATAAAATACTATAAACTGGTATATGTCTGAAATATTGGGATACTATCTTATGTACTTATCCCTTAGGATGACCCTCATTTAAGTTAAAGTTTGTAAGTACTATCATAAAATTGTACTTAAAGTTAAAGTGTTGATAGTACAGTTAATTGTTTCCTCACATCGCTTTAGTAATATATCAGATGTTTCTGGATTAATATCACTGTTGCATTCATGTGTATGTTGACTTTTAACTCCTTTATACCCTGTTGGATAGTTTAAACAACATTAATGCCTCATAATACATGAGATCATCATATGTTTGTAGCTTCGCTGTCCTGTGAGAACCACGTATTTCTAAAAGAAAAAAAAAACTGGTTTTCAGCTGATGCATGCAGCCTCCAAGAGGAGATATACTGGAGTAAAAAGTACAGTATTCACCTCTGAGGTGTGTGTGTGTGTGTGTGTGTGTGTGTGTGTGTGTGTGTGTGTGTGTGTGTGTGTGTGTGTGTGTGTGTGTACTCCATGGTGAGGTCACCGCCATGAGCCTCCGTCAGGGTAGCGATGACAGCCCAAAATAAACATTTTTTGGCTCAAGCCCCCCTTACACACACACACACACACACACACACACACACACACACACACACACACACACACACTCACAGGGTTGGAGCAACGGCAGTCAGCTGTTGTGTCGTGGTCAGGTGTAAAGCCCTGTGGTCCGGGGGAGGGGATAAAGGGGATATATTATTAATTTGATTCAATCCCCAACAGAGAATGATCCTTTAATGAAAATATTTATCATCACATTTTGATAAACTGCTGAATCACTGCTGAAAGCAGTCTGCCTAGTCATTTTTTGTGTTATTATCAAAGACTAAAGGATCTCTTGAGTATGGGATGCGTCTGGTTGCAGCCCAGTCTCTTACAACTTATTACGTCCCTATACAACTAAACTGCTTTCTTAGTTATGTTTTGTATTTTCCTCCGGGTTACGGTCCAGTTTTAAATAATTTAAAACACCTGGTTAGCAAAAAATAAAAAAGGTACTACCATGTTATGATTAGCCAACAAAAGTCCCCCCACCCCCAGTTAATTTTTGTTTTAATACACAATATACAGTTGTTTCTATTTATTTTTTGGTGTATTTAGCATTTAGAACAAATTTATTTTCATTTTCATTTGTATAGATGTTAATAATATAGTATTTTTTAAGTTACTTATCAATGCATGTGTTCTTGAATTTATCAGATTTGAGAGGGAGGCTGGGTATTAATATATATAATTATATTAATATTAATATTAATAGTGACAAAAAACTTTAATCATCACCAAACAGGTTTTAAATACCATTAGGAGGCTATAATAAATGTATTAACTAAATTTCTGTGAGAATAGCGACGCTGTGTGGCAGAATAATGATAATACACGTATTATCCTGCTTTACCACCATTATTCATCTGATGAGGAAATGAATTAGTCATCTATGTTTATTAGTATGAACTTGTGGAAATATAACAAAAATGTTTGTATTTCTGTGGCCTTGGTTTCCAAATATTACCAGATTTAAATGATTACATAACAGGAGTTTTGCCGCCCAAATCTATGGACAAGAAGTTATGTTAAAATTATTAAGTGTTAAAAAAAATACAAATATAATCTCCTAAATAGCACCCTAATTGATATAATCTGATGTGACGTCACAAATAATAATTCCGGTCCGTATCTTCAAAATAAAAGCGCCTAAATTGTCAACATTAAAGTACTACGTCACAAACAAAAAAACTTTGTGGTATGAAACCAAAAAGTGTGGACAGTTATTCAATGTTTGGACACACCTTCTCATTCAATTTTTATTTTTTTTCTACATTGTAGATTAATATTGAAGACATCCAAACTATGAAGGAACACATATGGAATTATGTGGTAAAATAAAAAGCTCAACAAACCAGAATATTTTTATATTTTAGAAAACAAAAAGTTGAATGAGAAGGTGTGTCCAAACTTTTGACTGGTACATTATACAGTACATAATAATCAAACTGGGAAAAAATGAGTGTTATGTAGATTTACTTTCAGAAAAATGATTAAAAACAGGTGGCCATCATCAATATAGTAGATGTATATTAGAACCAGTCAAAAGTTTGGACACACCTTTCATTCAATGGTTTTTCTTTATTTTTATTTTTTTTTTTTCTACATTGTAGATTAATATTTCCAAACTATGAAGGAACACATATGGAATTATGTGGTAAACAAACAAATGCTCAACAAACCAGAATATGTTTTATATTTTAGATTCTTCAAAGTAGTTGAATGAGAAGGTGTGTCCAAACTTTTGACTGGTACTATATATATATATATATATATATAATATATATTATATATATATATATATTATATATATATATATATATATATATATATATATATATATATTATTTAATATATATATTTATATATATATATATTATTTATATATATATATTATATATATATATATATATATATATATATATATATATATATTATATATATATATATATATATATATATATATATATATATATATATATATATATATATATATATATATATTATATATATATTATTTATATATATATATATATATATATATATATATATATATATATATAGTACCAGTCAAAAGTTTGGACACACCTTCTCATTCAACTACTTTGAAGAATCTAAAATATAAAACATATTCTGGTTTGTTGAGCATTTGTTTGTTTACCACATAATTCCATATGTGTTCCTTCATAGTTTGGATGTCTTCAATATTAATCTACAATGTAGAAAAAAATAAAAATAAAGAAAAACCATTGAATGAGAAGGTGTGTCCAAACTTTTGACTGGCACTATACACTTCGTGCTTTTACTCTGAAGGACCATACTCAGTAAACCCGGAAGTCGTTCCCGGAGTTTCCTGCCTGTTTACATCCCGAACATGAGCCTGAACGCAGCAGAGACGCGACGTTTTTACAAATAACCGAAGGTATGCAATAAAAAAAAACACTTTTTCCAAACACAGAGCCAAACCCCGCGTGCATACGGTCGCTTTTATTAGGGATTTACCACGTGGAAAAACGTGAACACGTGTGTTTGTTTTCCAGGCCTTCCTAAAGACCTGCGTGGACAGGTGGTCCATCAGATAAGGTTTACAGGTGTGCATACAGGGTGGTGTCACACACTGCGGGCTCTTATGGATTGGGGCTGTTGTGTGGAGAGCCAATACGCATTTAGAAATCTGCATAAGAAACCCGGAAATCGATTTCCTCCCAATTCCCAGAATGCATCGCGAGGTTCGAGGAGCTGCGAGCGAGGATACGCAGCACGTAAACAGATAGAAGTGTGTAATGATCTCAAACCAGGGCTGTGACTGCTACACATTTAAAAGTTTATTTTTGTTTTCATAAATTGTGTTTATTATAGATGAGGGATCAGAGTTTTATATTTATAGTTGTTTTATTTATTTATTTACAGTTTATGCAGCTCCTCTTAAGGCTCTGTTCTAACAATACTTTTAGTGACTTTCAAGGATACTCTGTCATTACATTACATTACAGTCGTTTAGTAGACGCTTTTATCCAAAGCGACTTACAGGAAGTGTATTCAACATAGGTATTCAAGAGAACTACTAGTCACCAGAAGTCATAAGTGCATCTCCTTTCTTAAACTAGCATCTTAAAGCATAAACCAGAGCAAAAGTATAGTGCAGAAGCAAAATACTACGAAAACAATAATTGCAACAGACTAATACGAATACAATAAGTGCTACAAACTACTACGAATACAATAAGTGCAACAAACTAATACGAATACAATAATTGCAACGAACTGATACGAATGCAATAAGTGCAACAAACTAATACGAATACAATAAGTGCAACAAACTAATGAATACAATAAGTGCAACGAACTAATACGAATGTTTTCGTATTATGTACGAAAGTGCTACGAGGAAGGCTCAGGGTAGTACTTCAGTATCGTCAAGGATGCATAAACAAAATGTTGTTTTAGACCATTTGTCACACAAAAACGTAGTACATTCCTTTTTGTGGATTTTTAATTTTTAATGAATGTAAACCGCAGCACGAAAACAATTCTCTGTGGAGATAATATGGCCGACATCTTCACATTAACGTGAGGAAAACATCGTCCATCAACTTCGAGATACTGATAGTTGTGTTTTTATACTGAATGTAGGCTACATCCAATTTGACATCATGTTTACAGGTGCAAACAGCTGTTGACGTCAAATTGTTATGTCAATAAGAACATTATTTTACATTCAGCACTAATTTACTGTATTTCATGTTGTTGCCTCGACTCCTCTCTCCTCGTCTGTCCTCCTCTGCTCCAATCTACCAGGAATGTTGATTTACATACATTTGATGGGTCCCTGCAGCTCTTTGATGGATGACTTGTCATTTTGGTTTGGCAAATATTGAGCCAGAATCAACTTTATTTGTGCACAATCCTGCTTTTTTTTTGCTGTAGCCCTCTGCATTAGCACCCCTGCAGCCTTGTAACCAAGTTTGACATGTTTTTTTTTGTCTGTTTGAGTATATAAAGGAAGGTTAAGGGGATGATCTTAAGTATCAAGCCTGGCCTTTTATTATTAATTAGTACAATAATACTCTTCTTATTTTCTGTAACTAAGCATCCAATCTTCTTCCTGTTTACACCGGCAACCGCATGCCTAGTGGACATGAATAATCATGTGATATTCGTTTTCAGGCGTGTTAGTATGGACGGAAATCATTTCTGAAACGATGCTGAAACGCCGGTGTGGACGCAGATCGTTTTCATTTTAAAACCTTGTTTCAAAACAGAAATGTACTAGTGGGGATGTAGCCTCAATCTAGGCCTCACTACTTCTTTTTGTTTGTTTGTTTCTTGGCGACTCACAACTGGCTTTGGTCAGTGTTAGTTTGGAGCAAATGAGTTGTCATTGAGACATCATTGCAACAATAAAGGGCAAGCCATACGCTGTGTCCTAAATGACTTACTACTCACTATATAGTGGACTATATTGTGAGTCTTAAACTACCAGCTTTAAGTGCAGTGTTTTCAGGATTGTCTGAATCTTTCAGTATGATCTAATGTCAGAATCAGAATCAGCAATTTCCATTTCACCTCCTGAAATGGAAATTGCGGTTCTGGTGTGTTACATTTTGCAATGTGCGTTTTCTGCTGGTGCCAGTCTCAATCCACTGTTTCCACCAGAGATAAACATGGGAAAAAAAGAATTTGTATCTGTTCTGGATGTTTCCTGTTCATAGCAGTGGCCTTGTTTTCTATCTTTATCTATGTACTGTTGCCTTTGCCTCCTCTGTTCTTTCTTGCTAGTGAACACTCAGAAGTGAAATAGACTGAATTAACGCGTGTCCGACAGCACCAGAGTGGACGACTCAAGACAAGGCCATCCAGATGATGGATTTAACCCATCCACGAAGCTGAACTTCAATCCCATTCAATAACCCCATCCTTTGTTTGTTTTTTTGTTGTTTTTTTCTTTCTACTTTTCAGCTTTGCATTGCTATCGGAGCGTTGTGCCCCTTCTCCCGCTCGAGGGCCCCTAACAAGCCCCTTACTTGGAGGGCTCCACAGGAGCTCGCTCCTGTTTGGCCAGCAGGCTGCCTCCTTGCGGCTGGCCCAACTGAAAGCCCAGCTAGCTGTGACGCAGATAAACAATGCTCTTGCTGTTGGCAGCCGAGCCGCGACTTTGACCTCCAACTCTTCTGCTGCCTACATACCCACAACACCCCCCTGCCCAACTGCTGCGGCCATCAACCTCCTTAACCTTCTGAAGATCGCAAACACCATGTCCCATCCCCTGTATAACCCCTATGCCTCTGGGAACCAAAGACCCACCCAGGGGCAGTATGGACTCTCCAGTGGACAGGCAGAGAGGGACCCTCGGGCTGCACCTTCTCACCTTGGACCCGGGTCCAGCTTCAGCTCTTCTGGATCTTCTTCTGTGACTTCTGCCAACCCTGGGGGAATAATTCCATCCCTGCTGTCTCAGTCAATGAGCTACAGGCCTGAACAGAGTAGGGCCATAATGGACGATAACTTAGAGAGGTCTATAGACATGCATATTAGTAGAGCCAGAGAGGAGGTGAGGCTTCTTGGCAAACCAATGCATCAGCCCATAGACTCTCGATTTACTAGCACTCAAAGGGAGTTTCCCTCCTCAGGCCCAGGGATGGTCTCCTTCCCAATATCCTCAACCCCTGCCTCTGTAGGACCCAGATACCCGAGAGTTGAAAGTGGCAGTAGCTCCTCTGACTGGTCATCGAACTACGAAAGGCCCACTCCAGATGAACCTTCTAAGTTTTATTCATCGTCTGCTTCATCTAGCTATGCCAGCGGGGTCGATGGTAGGTTTAATGCTTCCAGTGAAAGAGAACGTGTGATGCCGTCCATTCCAGGGTTAGGTGATTTTGAAAATCCAGCGCCGGACAAGCCCGCGGCCCCTGCTGACTC
The DNA here is from genome assembly GCF_027596085.1 of Anoplopoma fimbria. Classification (NCBI taxonomy): domain Eukaryota; kingdom Metazoa; phylum Chordata; class Actinopteri; order Perciformes; family Anoplopomatidae; genus Anoplopoma; species Anoplopoma fimbria. The sequence goes on along the minus strand of NC_072455.1, from coordinate 4,534,755 downwards.
CAGCCGAAACAAGTACACCTCTGAATCAGCTTGTAACATCCTTCTGCATTTTGGACTTGAAAAAGAGGACTTGGAACATCTCATCTCGTTCCCCGAAGACCAGATCACCCCCGCGAACCTGCCGTTCATCTTGCGGCAAATCCGCATTGAGAAGACCAAGCGAGATACAACTTCAGCTCAATCAAAACCCTGCCCCGAACCTCAACCCACCAGAATGAGTCATTCCGGAGGGGCAGCGATGCGACAGGAGGAAATGCCATCGGCTGTTCTCCAGCCCGGCAATGTGATTGACTATGGACATACAGGGAAATATACTGGAGGGGCTGGGGATGTGTTTGGAAGGACCAGTGGCGGTAGAGAAAACAGTGGTGGGAGTGGAAGTATGTTGCTGATGGACACTTACGATAGTAGCAGACACGGCCGAGAACCACTGCAAAAAACCGAGGTGAAAAGCAGTTCCTTGGGTTTTTGTCGTGAGCAGGCGAGTTCTGTTTCCAGTTTCAGCTCTTTGCACAGTTCCACACAGAGCTCTGTGGCTCCCCCGAGCATTGACCAGACTAAACGATTGCAAACCCAAACAATCATCAGCCCTTTCTATATGAAAGACACAGACATCAGAGTTGTCAAGTCTGAAGCCTCCAAACCCGCTCCGTCGAAAGAACCAGCGGCAGATCGCCAGTCAGCATCGAATACCGAACCCCCTCCACTTTGTACCGTGGTTTGCATCCCGGTAGACCTGGCCTTGTGCTCATTGGAAACAATGACACCAGTGGCAATAAGAAGCAGAGTAAAACTCCAGGACAAGGGTCAACCGTTGCCGAGCAGATGACAAAGCAGCAGACGCAGCAGCAGCAGATGCAGAAGCAGCCGGTGCAGCAAATGCAGACGCAGCCGGTGCAGAAGATTCAGGTGCAGCAGATGCAGAGGCAGCCGGTGCAGCAGATTCAGAAACAGCCGGTGCAGCAGATGCAGAAGAAGCCGGTGCAGCAGATTCAGAAACAGCCGGTCCAGCCGATGCAGAAGCAGCCGGTGCAGCAGCAACCGAAGCAACAGACTCCGAAGCAGCCAGTATCGCAGATGGGGCAAGCCATGTGGCCTCCATTTTTTTCTGCCGCAAAACCGGTTCCCCCTGCATCTCGCATGCCCAACATCACTGACGCCATGCAACGTCCTGTGTTCATCCCGGGCGGTCCTCCCCCCACCGTTGGTCTTCCAGCTCTGCCTCGGCCCATTCCAGATCTGATGGACCTCATTCATCTGACGATGCCACCTTCCAACAAGCCGCCTCCGGTATCGACTGCAGTCTCCAAGGGTCTGCCAACAGCGGCCATGATGCATGATTATGCAGCGGCCACACCCAGAGCCTTTCCACATACCTGTTGTCTGTGTAAAAGAGAATGTCTTCGTATGAAGGTGAGTGGAAGCCGGCACTCTGTTCTCTCTCCCTGTAGGAAATTGTGGGCTATTTATTGCAATGTCTTAGATGTTTGTTCTTTTTTCATTCTGAAAGACTTTTTTTAAATTGTTAATTTTCTACTTTTTGGGTAAACTGAAGGATTTGTTTTTTGAAAATCTAAGGGCGATACTTTCAAGCCTATGTGAAGGATTTATGTAAAATAATCTTTGAAACAGAAACAAGGTTGGATGCAAACTTTTGGATTTTGGATTTTTTTTTTTTTTACCTTTTTTTTGGGACGTTATTAACTGATTTGGATGTACTTCAAACTAAATATTCTTTCCAAAGATGCCAGTCACAACTGTTTTTTTGGTTATATGTAATTCAGCTTTACAATGTTTTATTTTTTTTACATACATTTACATGTGATCTCACTGACTTAAAGCTGTTGTTAGAACATCATTGTCTAGTTTAACCAGATGAAGATCAAAGCCATTGTTATACAACTATTACCGTTTACAGTGACTATTACTGTAGCATAATTTAATTCTGCAACATGCAACCAACTTCTGAGACGGTTGTTGAAAATGGAACCAAGGGCTTGGAAGACCTGAGCTGCAAGAACCTGCACATCTGAAGAACTATTGCATCAGAGCGTGATGGAAGAGGACTGTTTCCCTTTTTCTTAATTTTTGGGCTTTTTTTCACCTTATTGTATTTTCAGTTAAAATACTATGAAACATTTGTTAGTTGTTGTATATAGAAATGCACTTACGCCTTTACTGATATTGGATATTGGCTTGATACTGACTCATATAGCTAGATTGGATATCGGTGACAATGGGGCCAATCTTGAATACATTGAATACCATTATTTTTTATAAATAACATCACAGAACATGTATATCTATGTATTTGAAAAACAAGATGTAACACATTTAGGAAAGCAATGTTTAAGTCAAGCCTGATGTTGCCTTATCCCAAACACCTCCCCACAGTGAGCCAAACAACTTTATTAATTAAACATTTGTATTGGATTGGTATTCTGTATCGGCCAATATCCAAATCCAAGGTATCGGTCGTGGGACTGAAAAAGTCACGGTGCATCCCCAGTTGTACAATTTGTATCTTGTTTTCTTTCTATTGGAGCCATCAGTAATGCACTTTGTTACTTGATTTCACTTCATATCTAACAGTGCATATCAATTTTTGTAATATTGGTATATATTTAAATATATTATTGGGCCAAGCGCCCTTTTTGTGTCCCAAAAAAATTCCAACCACAGCCACAAACCTGAGGTCACCAGCATCATACTCCACCAACCACACAATCAGCAAGATTTTGTTTGCCCATCTGTCCCTTTGGGGCATTGCATTTCACATTTTGTCAAATTTAGAAAAAGACCCACCAGCCCCCTCCCCTTGCCAGTTTCCACATCTTCCTGCCGACTCCAGATGTCTCGACTGTGTGTTTTTGCCCTGATCCATACCTGATAGCGACCTCTGCTGAGATGACCTTCAACAAAGCACAAGACTGAAGAACCAGACATCGCACCACCAAGAACCCAAGAAGAAATCTTAATTTTGGTTATTTGTTACTGGCGCTCTTGTATTTGTGAAATTTCATGATAGAGAACTGTTGCCCTTGAACTCAAAGTTGTAAAAAGGCAGCTGTAATTATAAAGGAAAGAGCTGACAAATGTCTGAAGGACTTGATGTCCTAATGTCCCATGCGATACTTGTTTTCACGTGTGTTTCTTACAACTCAGTGGTTTACATCAAAGCCATGATTTCAACACTGCTCTCAGCTCTTCACTTGACTGCTGTTGACTGAAGATTGAAAGAAACCACATTAAAAAACACTTTGCTTTTTCAAGACTCTTTTAATATCAACACATATCACCACAAACTGTGGACACTGGGACTCGAGAGACTCAACAGACCGACAAAGAGGAGGAGCTGTTTCTTTATGGCTGCTGGAATGTTGAATAAAAGATATTTGTTGTCAATCACAGAAATGACAGTTAATATATATGGATATCTGATAGCATTTGTGATGATAATGAGGCCTATCTAATGCTGTGTTTGTTGTTCTGACTGGTAGGATTGGATCTCCCACCAGAACACCACCCTTCACCTTGAGAACTGCACACTCCTCCGTACACGGTCAGTCTTTTTTCTTTTTTTTGACTTATCCATATAAAGATCTTGTTACTTTTTTGATAACTATTGCCCTTTTTTCTTGTGAACGTTCTTGGGGAATGCCAAAATTCATCACATTCCCCGAATACAACTGCTTTATGATTGCCTACCTTGACGTGTTGTCAAAATGTTGCCTCTTTGCTGTTTTAATAACCGTGTTTAATTTTTTTTTTTTTTTTTTCAACAGATACCCTAGTTGGGATGGTGAAATTGCACTCCGGTAAATTTGATAAGCTTTTTTTTATTGTTCATCTACATTGCGTTAAATCACACTACACATTTTAATTGGCCTTTCTGCATGTTCAATAAAGTTCAATAAAGACGGTTGCAAGTTGACAAAAATGGAGAAAGACAGCGTCACTTTGGGTAATTTTTTATTATGCACGAATAGTAAGACGACATGAAAGGATAACGTGGTTTGTAGTAACAATGTCGGGAAACGGACTGCGAATAGTCATTCAGGTGACTGTTCAGGCGTCACGACCCCAATCAAAATGTTGCCCAATGCAACCAAATCCGTGCTTAAATCCATTAGAATCCATCAAACATCAGTTGTGAACCAGTACCCTTTTAATTTTGGAAAACCTTCCATTCCTATCCTTCATTATGCTTTTCACATCCATTGCTCTCTTCAGCTCTACGGGTAAAGATGCAAAGCCCTCGCCCTCAACCTCTTCACAGACTTCCCAGCATCGCCAGAAGGCCAGGCATGGAAGCCGCTCCCGTTCCAGCTCCCGCTCCCGCTCACACAGTCCCCGTCGGTACAATCGCTCAGATGGCAGACGGGAGAACCGCAGCCGGCGGTCACGATCACGATCGCCGTACGCCTCCAGATACACTCGCAGGTCTGTGACGCATTCATTAAAAAGTGAAATGAGCGAACCTTCGAAATATCTGCATCAACTTCAGCATTTTAACTTCTTTGGATTTCCTTGACAAATCTATACTTGCTGTAAAATGCCTTCATGACATTGTATCTGAACTTTTCACCAGGTCCCGGTCTCGTTCTCACTCCCCATGGTATGACCGCCCTACTTCCTCCCGCTATTGGTCACGTTCAAGAAGCCCCGAGAGACGCTCGTCGCCAAGGAGAAGAGACGACCGATGGTCACCTCCGAGGAGGAGCCGTGAGAGACGAACATCTCCGAGGTGGAGCGACGAGAGACATTCGCCATCATGGAGGAGCGACGAGAAACGATCCCCCCAACGGAAGTCGAACAGTGCAGAGAGCCTGGTTAAGAAACTGCTGGAAACACCAGGTTAGAGGAACAGCAAACATTTCAACGACTCAACACCATGTTTAAAGACTTGTTTTGTGTGGGAACGTACCTGCGTCTATTACACGCAATGTAAAGGTGAATGCCACCAATTCATCTTATTATTTTTGTGGTTTTTATATATATTCGAGGAATACCTATGGACCATTTTGCGACATGCGCTTAATCGCTGTCCTGCTTTTGAGACTGAGATGAGTAAAACGATACCACACTCAAAATCTGCCCACAGAAGTGAGATTTTTACTGCAGATAACCAGAGACCTTTCCTGGATTAACTTTTTACTTGCCTATTAGGAAGAGCCAGTGCTTCTTACAAATGTATAGATATGTATTTTGTTTCATTTTTTTACTGCCTTTTCTAGTAGTTCAGATGTAAATGTTGACTTGTAAACCAAGTAGAAAACTTTTTCCTGCGTAAAGATGACAACAGCTCATGAAGTAAGAATATATATATGATCTTTAACTCCATACTTATGCCTTCTTACAATAGAGACTCTGTATGAGACTTTGCAACCACCAAAACACTGCAATTTTGTCTGACTTTTTTTTTTCTTTTCGTCTTTGTCCCTCTAGCTGTCCAGTCTCTGTCAAAACAGTCGGACCTGGCGACTATGGTTAAATCTCTGGCTCCCGCCTTAATGGCCGAGCTATCCAAGATGAAGTCCTCGTCATCGTCCTCATCCTCTTCAGCAAAGAATAAGGAGACGACCAAAAAGCCTTCTAAACAGAGTCCCAGCCTGCAGAAGAGCGAGGCAAGTTCTTCGAAAAAAAGACTAAAGTTGGTGTGTGTGTGTGTGTGTGTGTGTGTGTGTGTGTGTGTGCGATTGTGTGTGTGTGTGTGTGTAAGATTCACGAAGGAAATTTGGCAACATACAGATTATTATTTGGTAAGGTATTTATTTCTCTTTGCCTTCTTGTGTCTCTATCTCGTTCTTTCATTGAAACCTTAACCACATAACACTTTGATTAAAAAAAAAAAAAAAAAACATATACTTTGTTGCTCCATCACTAGGTGGCTGGTCCAGTTGTAGTGGACATGATAGGTATGCTCTGTGTTGTATTGTGTCCTCTAACCTGCCCAGGGACTGCAGATTGAAATTAGCTTGTAGCTAAATCTGGTACAAAACACCACTTCTCTTTTTTTTTTTTTTAGATTAATGTATTTTTATACTTTGTCCCTTATGTAAATAGACTAAATACACGAAACAAAAAATGTTGTTGCCTAAAATAACAGATGTCATAAAGGTTGGATTGGACACTTAAAACACAGATGCGTTATATTTAGTGTTTTTTTTTCTCTCTCTCTTCTCAGTCCGCTAAGTCTTCGCTACCAACCGAGGTGAAACTGGAAGGGGTTCATAGTTATATCTCTCACAATGACGTGTTGGCTGCTGTGGAGAGCATTGGAAAAACCGAGTCCGTTGTACTCTTCCGGTCCATACAGGGGGTACGTACAGAGAGAGAGAGGCTTATGTTTGCTAATGCTTTGCCTTTTGATACTACGTTTTTTCTTGTAAATCAAACCATCAGGCCCAGAAAACTGTTGCATGCCCAGACACATTCTTATGTTCACTGAGAACATGATGCATCAGTACTCTTTGCACACTCCTGAAGTCACTTCTTGTAGTCGGTTTAGATCAAATGTAACAAAAAAAAAAAAAGTGCACTGAGTAGATTGCCTGGAAATGCCTTTTTTGAAATTTTGTGCAATTTACAACAAGGCCCTCGGTGTACGTTAATTCCTGTTGTGAAGCACATTGCTCTAATGTTTACAATAAAGCCGCCCAATGTATGGAAACTATAAGTGATCAGTTAAAATACATGATTTAAGTCATTTCAACATGAATGAACAGTGCTGTAATGTTTAATCGGCACGCAAATCTGGACGGGAACAATATAGTCCCGATGGTTGTAGTAACGCATGGATATGTGCGTTTTTTTTTCTGTGTGCACATGTAGGCAATCGTGAGATTCGAGAAAGAAGAAGATGCAAAGAAACTGAAGAGCCTAAAGAACCTCGATGTGAAAGGAGCAATGCTCCCCGTTGCCAGAGAAAGGGTATTGCACTTTTTGTATTTCTTCTTCTGTGTCTGGGAAATATACATACTCATATTTGTCAGCTGTAGTGTGGTCACCGGGACTGTCAACCTTCCTCTATATTCCTATTTGAATTTCATTCCTTATCATTTTTTATATTCAAATCATTATAACATTATTAATGCTGAAAATGAGTCTCTTATTGATATTTACTATGTGTACACAGGCTTATGCATTGCCAGTTCCACTTGTTATAAACTCTGTCCACTAGAGAGCATGACAACTTTACCAATACACATTTGGTGATAACTTTTTTTTTACTTTTCAAATGACATTCAACTCCCAAAATTTGTTTTTGTTTACAGGAGACTGTTCCCAAGGACCAAAAGAAGCCTCCCCAGAAGTAAGATGTGTTTCAAACAGACCTCTTTTTAACAGTTATGATTTTGTTTTGTCAATATATTTGCCATACATGTTCAGTTCCTGCCGAAATGTGTGACCTCAGTGGGGAAAATGTGACTAATAGGGGAAAGTTACCAAAAATTAGCGTCGCTTTATGTGGGAATTGAGTAAAAGTCCTTCAAGGATTTCAACCTGTGACGTATAGCTCTATTTTATAGTGAAGACAATTTGAAACCATGACATTGACTTTCTGCCTTGCACCTTAAATTTCTCCATTTTCTCCTACATGACCCCTGTAAACCTCTTTTGTTCACAGAAAACCTGCCACGTCCAGCGTTTCCACACCTCCAAACACTTCCACTACCACAAGAAAGGTTCTTCTCCCTACACCTGACATGCCTCCACTTGAATGTCCCAAAAGGCCTCCATTTTCAGCTCCTGGAGCCAAAAAAGCTACAACAGGCAAATTCCAGAAAAGTGCAGCGAAAGGCTCCGCAAAAGTCTTGGTTTCAAAAGCGAAAAACGTCTCGGCCAAGCAGGCAAATAAAATGGGTAAAACAGGGAAGCTGCCTGTGAAGGGACCTGTGAGAAAGAACATGAGAAAACCCATAAAAAAGCCTGCGATAAAGCAAAAAACATCACCACGATCCAAGTCCACGACTGAAACCAAGGTTCAAGCTGCGCTGAAAGACACAGCTAAGGTGCATGACAAAGCAAATGACGCTGAACCAATGGAGATTGGCGTAATGGGAGTTCAAGCGTTGGAGCCCATGAAAGCTGGAAGTTGTGCTTGGGAAGGAGAAAAACGGACATCTACGGAGGCTGCACCAGGAAGTTCAGCAGACAAATCCAGTGAAGGTCAACCACCAACCAGTAAAATGGATACAGGTCTAACAGGAAGCTCTGTCAAAGCTTCACCTCATGGCCAGCAAAGCACCTTGAAAGAACAAGAGTCCACTGCAAAGGGACTGGAGACCAAGATGGAGGCTTCACACATGACACAGCAGGCTGCAGGAAGCTCGACTGAAACAATGCAAAAAGGTATGTTGGGAAAGTTTTGAATGGATGGATGGCAAATATTTGTTGGAAGTGTGGCCTATAATGTAGGTAGAATGGATTCTTTGTTTGTTATTGGAAACAAATCCCATTAAAAACACCAAAACCAGATTACCAGATGTTGTCTTGTCAAAACTGTAAATCTCCAAAGAGTCAACTTTCATTAGCAAAGTAAAATAACCTCACAGTCGTGCATTTTTTGTGGGTATGTTTTCTGAAAACAGCAGATGCAGAATCAGCCAAGGAGGCTTCCAGAAGCAACAAGGCGCCTGCCACTCGTCCGACTGTTGGGGAGACGGCAGAGAAGACCCTGCATCAATCCAGAATACGTAAGGAATCCAAGACAATGTCTGCACGTGATCATCAGTTTACAGTCCTTCTCTATTTTGTCTCACATTTACTTTGTCTTTCCTTCACAGCGTGCCTCAAGCTGAAAACCTGCTTTTCTCCAAAGGTAAGTTTCCTCAAATCAACTGTATGAAGTGCAGTATCTAGACATGTAGTTTTCCTAAAGATATAATTTAAACTAGGACACAGGTTAAAAGAAGATCAATAAAAAAAAGTAGGTTTTGGTTTGGTTTTGCCCTCAGATGATGCACAAATAAGCATTAAAATGTCCTGAATGAACGGTTATGGGACGTAATATGTACAAGGAGTCTGCTGGTATTAAAATACCTTGAAGTGCAGTGTGCATTGATATGTTCCTTTTCCTCCTCTGCTATATACTGGACTGTTAAATTGTTTGCATAATCTTCATCTTTGCTTTTTCACAGCTGTTTGTTATGTTTTTCCCAGTGTAGTGAATAACCAGTGTTCTTTCTGCAATGATGAATCTTTATTAATCCACAAACCCAAAACCATTACCCCCTTTAATTATTCCCCTTCTCCCTCCTTTTTTTTTTATTCTCCTTCATTTCCCCAGTTTATGTTACTTGGTCAGAAGCAGATGTTAATAACCAACCTGCCGGAGTATCACGACGGCTGCTACACAGAGGAAGACCTCGCCAGACTGCTCATACCCTTTGGGTTTGAATATGCAGAAGACAGCATCTATGTTATTCCTCAGTCGTGCATGGTAGGCACCAGGTTTCATTAATCACATATTTCTGCTGTTGCTTTTTAGTCGAATAGTTTGTGTTTCAGTCTTTTTTTTTGTGCAATCTTTCAATTTTTTAAGTTAATTTGTGAACTCACACTTGCAGTTAAACATCATTTGGATCATTTTTCTTGAGATTTTTTTTTTTTAAATTGAATTGTAATATGTTAAATAATAATGAAAAAGTACCTAGAACAAGTAAATAGAAGTATTCATACATGTTTGTCTCTGGTTTCCCCTTAGGCCTTCGTCTTCATGCCATCAGTGGAGGAGGCGTTCAACGTACTGAAAGCCTCCTTGAGGAAGGGCATTTTTTTGATAGAGTCGAAACTATCTTTCCGTATTTTAGCTCACAGCTTTAAATTGTCACCGGTAAGCACGTACACTATTCTGTTTTTACTGACTGTTTTTTTTATTTTTTATAAATAGAATAAGTAAATTCAATACTAGAGAAATAATAGAGAAAACATACATATTTATTAACACCAGCAAATTGACTAAAAGCATGAAGCGACCTCTGGGTCTGAAAGTAAAGCCAATGATGAGTTTTTTTAAAACTGGAAATCTTTCAAATGGATCGCAAGTGAAGAATCCTCTGGAAAGAATCCTGTTGTATTGAAGTCTATGAGAGAAAGACACTGGGTGGTGGAAAAGTATCTATGTATTCTAAAAATGTCTTCTCTGATGTTTCTGTTTTAGTTCTGGTTTTATAAAGCAATGATGAGGCTGCTGCGTTATGTAAGTAATATGCGCACACACACACACACACACACACTCATTACCATCTCCTTTTTATAAGCTACAATTGGACTTTAAAATAAGTTCTTAATGTCATTTTTTTGTGTTCAGATCTTAATTCCTGCGCTTGACTTACCAAAAAGTATATAAAACATATTTAACTACTGGAAACTGTCAACAGTTACGTAAAACAGTGACAGGATTACAATTTAAACTTATTTAAGATATTGTCTTTTACTTTGAAAAACTGTGTGCAAAATGAGTTTCTGTGTCTGTCTCTGTACTCTTTTTAATTAATTTTTTTTAACTTTTTTGGTTTGGATGTTCGCTTCCTGCTCTTGATTCAGCGGGTGATGGATGACGGAGCAAAAACAATCTTCATCAAGAACATTTCATGGAGTGAGACCAGCGAGCTCAGAAACTCTTTGAACAAAATCCAATCTGTCAAGAACTTCTTTCCTCTCCTCAACAAGGTAGAACAAAACACATGCATGTCTGTTTTAAGTGGCTTTAAAAAAGACTTCCCGTTATTCTAACCTGTCACGTGTGTGTGTGTGTGTGTGTGTGTGTGTGTGTGTGTGTGTGTGTTGCAGGCATTTGTAGAATTTGCATCTGTTTGCCATGCTGATCGACTCGGAGTCTGGTACAGTTTCCTGAAACACCCCCCCGATCACAAAATCTACAGGCTGAAGATACCATTCATTGGTCATGTTGTACTACAACGTAAGTGTCTGTTTTGGGAAATAAAATAATGTTGTTTTTTTTTAATTCTTATTATTGTTTGCCATTGTGCTTTCATGTTGTCCGTCCGTCCCAATTCTTGTGAACAACATATATCACAAATACCTCGAACTTCTTCAAATTTGCCGCTATCATCCACTCGAACTCAAGAATGAACGGATACGATTTTGGTTGTCAAAGGTGACGGTCACTGTGACCTGACCAAAAAAACGTAAAGAATTCACATGCTCATTATGACAAATTCATTGAAAAGCTAAAATGATGAAGTGATGCAATTTTGCACAGACGTTATGGTAAACTGCAATTTGATTGATTGGCAAATGAATGCATTTGGAAGGCGAACATTTTTATGAAGTTTGGAAAAATATCTTGAAGCAAGAGGTTCATTGGCGTTGCCTGGTTTCAGATTCATTCATTCATTCTTTGCTAGAAAATGAAAGTACTTCCTGTTGAACTGTACACTCAAATAGTTCCAAAGATAGAGATTTAAAAAAACGACTTCACGTCTCTGTTTTGTCAATCTTCAAATTTGACACTTTGCTCGTTTTTTTGTTCTGCAGAACCAAGAGTTCCTGAGAACGCTCTGCCTCACAGCAAGGATGCTGTTACCGGGGCAACTATCCCATCAATGGAGTTTGGCATACCACCGGACAGCATTGGACCATTCTGGGTCACGCTGAGATCTCATCCCTTCATTTTCCCGACCAGGTCTCCTTGGTTCATCATCCCAAGTAAGTGAGCGAGTCTTCCAACACGTTAGATTTTGAAATCTAAATTAAATGTTTGATACTTCCAAATGTATTGTTACAACTTTTCCAGTAAAGTAATTGTATTTGTTTATGTTCACGTTTAACTTCAAGATTACCTGACAGTCGAAGGACCCGATGATATTGAGGTAAGCCCATTTCAGTTAAGCTTAAATTATTGATATGATACATAAAATGGGAAAGTTTATCAACTTTATCTTTTTGTTTAAAGACCTTCAGTTTTTGGATCAAGTAGCTTGTGAAAAATAAGGTGTGCCAAATTAAGAAGTGTTTAGAATTGTGTGACTCCACATAAATCAACATTTTGGTGAATAAAAAGTATCATATTGCACTTTGTATTGGCAGATTTCTTAAGGGAGTCAGATTTGAATCATAGCCAAAAAAAAATAAAGTGGGACATCACTAATTATAACTTGAAAAGACAACATCTGAAGAAATTCTAGTGTGAATGCTGGTTGTTGAAAGGCTGATGATAAACTGGATTATTGGCATTCATTTGAATGGAAAAGCAGCTGAAGCAATAAGTTGAAGTTTCCTTTAATCGTCTTTGTTGGAATGAAGTTAAAACATCTTCTGAGGTCTGAGCCGTGAAATATAAGCCCTTTTATTTTGACACACAGTGACTGTGTCGTTGAGGGCTTTTATTTTGAAACACAAGCCAAATCCAGAGCTTTTAAGACAAAGAAGCTCGTTGGATCACCGTTCGTATGCTTTGCTTCAGGCCAACTGAATGATATGACTGTATTTGATGAAACCCATCAATCATCTTGGTTTCGTGGGTTTAAAATGGATCAACACATGGCGTCTAATGTTTTAAATCAGCCCAGAAACTTCAAAGGCCACTGCTGAGAGGGAGTGGACTGTTTGGGAGTTATCTACGTCATGAAATTTGATTAGTTGAGCTCAGAATTTGGGTTGAAGTTACACCTAAAGTAGCTCTCTGCAGTTCAAACTGTTGCGAAATCATCAGATCTGCCGGACTAAATTGTACATTTTTACACACATGTTCAACCACATATCTGCCTGAAAATCTCACTCTTCTTGTTCACATTTAATCATACAATACATTCTGTTATATGATCGGTGTTTTTTTGATCTGTGTCTTTAAATTCCAATCCGTTGTGTTTCCTAGGAGGCCAATCGTGGCTCCAAGTTCCCAACCATCATGTTGACCGGTTTGCCAGGGGACTACAAGCACGAGGACGTGGCCAAGCTGGTCTGGCATTATTTCCCCAAACAGAACCTCCACTCCCTGTACTACAACGTGGCGGTCTTACCTCTGCAGAGGAGGGTAAGGAGTACAAACTGCACCCTTTAACAGGAACAAACAGTATTGTAATAGCAATTGTTTTAATTTAATTCTCTTTATATCTCCTCTCTTCATCTCCAGGCCTTCGTGTTTTTCGCCGATTGGACTTCGTGCTGCAATTTTGTCCAAAATCACATCCTGGATCCAGTTTCTGTACAATCCTGCCCGCTCAGTGTTCACTTCGTCTTGGAACACATACATCCCGCATCCAGTGAGGTATGGATTTTTCGAGATTTCACATGGAACATATGTAACCCCGCAGCCTTTAAGTAATGCTTTTGTGTGAAATAAAGGGTTCTCACAATACCAAAATTAAGACCTCGATACGATACCTATCGTATATATATATCGTATTGTATCTTTAAGTATTGATACGAATAACATGGGGTATAGTTCTGATTGTGACACCTTTCTAGTATTGGTGTACTGTGCAACCCTATTGACATACAAAATGTTTTAAATGCAGATCTTATTTTTCGACAACATGACTTTTCTTTTTGCAGGAGATGATGTACACAACTCTGATGAAGTGGAGCAACGCTGTAAGTCAATTATCACTTATGTAACTTGTTTGTTTTCTCATGTTGTCTTTGGATCGCTGGTCATTAACTCCAAACTATTTCTTGCTCTTCAGGGAGTTCCAGAGCAGAAGTCTCTGGAGGAGCGGTTGCTGTGTGTGACGACTTCTGAGACGTCTCTGGCTGTCGTCGGGATGGTCATGGAAGCGGTGGCGTCCACTGCGTCCTTTGTCGGCTTCCTGCCGCTCGCCAACAGGGTACGAGAACACAAACATTTACAACTTCTCACATTGAAGTGTCCAGAGAACCCCCATGTCAGGGTATCTGCAGGCCTTGAGAGTCTTTAAAAGTCTTGAATTCAGTTTCCTCAACAATTAAAAAGAAACATTAAACAGTATTCAAACGTCTTAAATATGTTTTCTTTAAAATGTTTAGTCATAACTTTTTGTTGTATGTGATTGCGGACTGACGAGATTGATTCATTTCTATACCTGTAAACTAAAAGTGGGAGTTTTTTGTGGACTTTCAGTCGGCAGCATCAGACTAAAGAACAGGCTGCTGCTGGCTACAGTGGATTACTACTGCCTAGATCTTTCTGTCACATTAAAACAAATTATTTTGAGTTTGTTTGACCTTTTCAGAATAACAGTTTTACTTAAATATACTGTAACTAAACATTATTTTTCTGGCGTGTTGCTGTTCTCTTTCTTTTGCGTTTGTCTCGTTAATTTCTTCATCTCTCCTTCCTCTCTGTCTTTTTTCTTTTTCTTTTTGTCCATGGCTGTCGTTCTACCTCAGATATGCATTGAGATGACTGACTCCAGCGCTGTAACCAAGGTGGTGGAGAAATACAACAGTTTCTTACCAGACTCGGAAAGTCAAGAAGCTTGGTAAGTGTTTCTCCTAAAAAGATTAAGAGTATGAAATGGGATTGAAATAGTTTTTTAGGTTGCCTCTGTATGTGTTACTGTATATTAAACATTTGAATCCCCTATCCTCCCACCTAAACTCATCAACTCCTTCTTTTTCTCTCTCCAGGAGTAAAGTTCAACATTTTGAGCCGTGAGTATATATATATATATATATATATACATACATATAAATCACTTTGTAACTGATTCTTGCAGGTTAAGAAAGAGACAAAGCATGACAATGATTAATGTGATGGCTTTTATGAATTTATATGATGTTTTCTGGTGGCACATTTCATTGCATAAATGTATACATATGTCCTTGAGTTCAAAATGACTCATCAAAAAATATTGCAATGTTATGCGAGTGTAATTAGCTGCAATGTTTAGGCAATTAGTCAGGCGACAAAAAATGAATTGGCAACTAGGGATGGAACTGTACAGAAATAGATCCCACACAGTGTGGTTCGGCATGCAACATCCTTTTCTCTTTTTTTTTTTTCTTCAATACCATGTGATCAAAACAGCTGTTTATTTCTGCTACTTGCACATGCGGAACAGATATTCTAGAGAGAAATGTACCTGGAAAGTTTAGACAGCTTTAGCAGTGCCGTAGCGTACTAGCCATCACAGCTTAATTAGTCAAGCTCAGTGGACAACAATTTGTGTCCATCTGTATGCCGACATTGTTCAACTTAAATCTGAACGTTGTTTGAATCTAACCCTGGTCCGATTCACACAGCGCTAAAAAAAAGCAATAACTGAGGCTAAAGAGTGTTTACTGCTTCGGGTTTGCGACCACATTTGATCATAGACTGATGCCAAATAAAGCATGTGGTGCTTTAGCCACACTACAATGTGTCTCTTGAATAAACAGGCGTGACCTGCAGTTGAAGAATCATCAACAGCCTTAGGATGAAGCATTACATTTACTTTAGAAACATATACAGAAGATAATCGTTAGTTTTTACATTAAAAACACTCCACTCACGGACATATGTTTGGCATAAAACAAGATTAACTAAGCCATATTGCGATAACAACCCTGATGTCATGTTTGACTGACGATCCCTTTTGTTTGTGATTTTAGTTTGAAGAGCCTAAAACAGCGTCTCCAAGATTCTAGTGAGATCAAAAACTTGGACGCCATCAACATCAATGTCAAAGCCAAGCCCCCAGCTGTGAAATGTCCAACACAGCCCTCTTTATCGGAACTCCCAGATAACGGGTCACAACCTGATCAGCAAACCAGTGGCTCTGGTGGATCCACCATTACTGAGCCCATCACAGCAGCACCAAGTGCTAGTGCTGCGAGTGACGTGGCAATAAAGAAGGACGACGAGAAACCAGGAACAGAGTTTCCCACGGACTCCACATCTGGCCCTGAGGCAAATGAAGATGTGACCCCTTCCTCTGCAGTCAGCGGTGGAAACGCAGTCCCAGCTGCTTCCAGTCCGGCCCCATCGGCCACAGGGCTCGTGCCTGAAAAGAAGTTTGCAGCACTTCCTCAGATTGACGCTGACATTTTCAAGGCCATCACGGCGGCAGTTCGTAGCCACAGGCTCACCCGAGAGAGCAGTTCCAAGAGTGAGGAGAAGGAGGTGAGGGCAATTGTAGATTCTATCAGTGCAAAAATGTAGTTTGACCCCATATGAATTTTGCCGTAAAGAGTTGTAGCACCTCGTCCAGAAAAGGGAAACAGGAGCCCCCTACTGGAGCTAAACCTTGAGAAGGCATTGGGGTCAGGTGCATTGTGAGATGGGCAGCAGGCATGCTAGTTGAGGGGGTACGAGCATCTGATCAGGATACCTACTGGATGCCTTGTTTAAGAGGGCTTCCAGACATGTCCCTGGGGTAGACCCAGAACGTCTTGGAACGCCTACTGGCCCTAGATAAAGGAAAGATAATGAATTGATGGAAAAATGTTGTAGTCAAGCTTTAAATTGCTGTTCTTAGAAACAGTGACACAAAATAGGACCAAACAGGAAAATATAGCATTACCCCGGGTCTCTTCAAACCCTGTAGAGTGTTGTTTTAGATTAGAGAAACAATGATTTTTAACAAAACTGTTACTATGTCTTCCAATGTATCACAAAAGTAATCTGGGGAAACTTTTTTTAGATTCCCAGCAAAAGCACCACAAGCTCTGGACCTGCAACGGCTGAACACGCACCGCAAAGAAAGGTAACTGTTGTGGTTTTTGTTTTATTCCCAAAAACCTTATCTTCCTTGTGCCCATTTCTTTAACCTTTCATCTACGCAGAGGATGAGACCTTTCAAACCTAATGATATTAATCTGTCAAAATGTATCTATGTAAATTCTCCCTAGTCCTTTTCAACAGTCCTTGTAAGATAAACAATTCTAGGAGTAAAATGATTGGGTCATCAATTATTTCATTGCGTCTTGTTCGTCTTTATTAAAAAGCTGATTTATTGTTTCAATGATTGATTCCGTCTTTGTTCTCTGCTCAGGGTCAGGAAGATTTTACAAAAGACGTCGTCTTATCAGATGCTTGTCGTTTTGATGAGCTAAATTTCAACATGGATGACTTTGTCACCGTCGACGAAGTCGGTGATGACCTGGGTGACGCAACCCCCAAGCCGCATAGCTCCTCCTCATCCAAGCCGTCCTCCAGAGCGAGAAGAAAGAGCCGAAGCTCAGGAGTGTTGCCTGCTGGGAAACGGATCTCAACGAGGTCTTCAAAAGACTCTAAGACCACAGTCTCTTCCTCATCCTACTCATCCAAGTCGATTAAAGACTTAAGCTCTTCGGGCTCTGCGTCACCAAAAAAGTCCAAGTACTCATTTGAGCCTACCAAATCCCCTACCAAACCCTCGGCCTCTGCCAGTGCCGGTAAGGCCTCCCCCTCTTCTTCTCCACTCTCTACTGAAACCCCTTCTGCCCCTGGTCAGAAAACACAACAGAGCAAAACACCATCTCCAGCCAAAGCATCCAATACCGCATCCTCTGGTTCAACTACCCGCTCCTCCTCCGCTGCACGTGAAACAAAAAATGTAACATCAGCAGCAACAATCTCAATGGGAGATCGTTCTGAGCTGCCTAAAGAAGAAAAAGACACAGAGTGCACTGAGGCAACGTCTGACCACAAAGTGTCAGAAGAAGGCATTACTGCAGAAACTGTTGAGTCAGAGACAAAAATGGAAAGCTCATCAGAGATTCATCCACCTCAACAGGAACTTGGGTTGGAGTTGAGCCAAGCTCAGAGTCCTGAGATTGCTATCAATGTCAACGCACTTGAAGAGCAGAAGAAAAGCAAAGAAGATGATGTTGACAAACAAGAGGATAAAAGTTACCAAATTCTTGATTCGCTTGATGACCAAACGGATGAACCGATGGATGATGGGGTCCATGCCAGCAGCTCTGAAGCCCAGCTAAGTGGACCTAAAGGAGACCAGGCTTTGCATGAGGAAAGCTTTCAGGTCTCGGACAGTGTGGACGATGAAGTCAAAGCCTGCAAACCGGAGTGCAATGAAATGGACGGTTCTCTCCAAATGTTGGACAGTGTTACCGAAGGCGAGGCAGCTACAGGTCAAGAGGAAAGTCGCCTGGATCAAGATGACGGGTCCACAGTAAAGCCACTGTCTGAGGATCACGAGACAAGTAATGTAGATACTTTCCAGGTGTTAGATACCGGTGTTCATACTCCAACGGACATGGGAGATGGGGAGAAGGGAAAAGATGAGGAAGTCGAAGGCAAAATGCTTCCTGCAGAGTCCTGCAAAACCTTCAAAGATGTGGATAATCCTGATAGCCAAGTTCCAAATGAAGAGCAGCCTCTTCAAGACCCCAACAACAAAGACATTTTAAAAGACCCAGAGAGTGATGTTGCTGAACAGGAAACCTTTGAGATATTGGATTCAATTGATGATCTCACTTCAGCAGAAGATGACAACCAGAACCTCGAAACTCCCAGTGAACACATCTCTAAAGGAGACATTAAGCCCATGGAGGAAGAGGAAGACACCTATCAGGTAATTGATTCTGTGGAAGATCAGCCGATGACTACAGAGTCGGAGACTGGCAGCAAAGGAAAGAGAAACATGAGAGGGAAGGCGACTGCTAGAAAGGATGAACGCCCAACAAAGAGGAGTGGCACTCCCACAAGCACAGCATCCAAAAGCGAAGAGAAGGAGAAATCGCCAAAGAAACCGGAGAGGACGGTTGCAAAATACGAGACACGGACGATGATGGACCTCACCGCAAGAGACCTCTTCGTCACTGAGGACGTGGTGTATAAGATAGTCGATTCTGTTGAAGAAGAACCGGTTCAGGATGCTGCCACCACAGAAATGTCTGGAAGAAGAAGAAGGAGTGCAAGAGGAAAGAAAGAGGATAAAACGCCTGAAAAAACAGAAGAAGCAACGTACGAGATTTTAGACTCTGTGGACGACGAAACTGCCAATGATGAACCGGCGGTCACGACGAGACCTACCAGAGGAAAAAGGGGAAGACCAGCTAAGAAAGATGCTTCAAATGAGAAAACCAAAACAGAAGATACGCCAACAAGACGGAGGCAAACTCCTGTCAGAGAGTCACAGGAACGCAACAGGGAAAAAACACCAAAGAAAGAAGAGAAAGCTCCTCCAAAAGAGAGCACGCCTTCAAAGAAGAGCGATACTGTTGTCGGTGAGTTAAGCGAGGAGGATGCGACCGGTGAGGTAATCGACTCCATCGAGGACGAGCTTGTTCCAGATGATCAACCTGCTCCAAGAAGAAAAGGAGGAAGGGGAAGACCAAAGAAAGACGTTAAAACAACTAAAAAAGATGTTGGCTTGACGTTGACGAAGGGTGAAAAAGACGCATCGATAAAAGTGACTGAGGAAGAAGAGGCGACATATCAGATTCTTGATTCTGTGGAGGGCGAGACGGTCGACGAGTCAAAAGAGAAACCTTTCGAAAGCATCGACCAGCAAACCAAGAAAAGTGAAACTCCCCCGGGATCACCCAAAAATGAGGAGGACGATGAGCCGATGTATCACATCATAGATTCCCTGGATGACGATCAAGTTCAGGAACAGCTGACGCCCGTAGAGGACAGGGCAAAAGAAGAGTTATCAGCTGGAAAAGACGACAAACCAACATGTGTTAGCACAGTTGTGGAAGGGACCGATGAAGTGGCTGTCGAGTCCAATGATCCACCTGCTGCAGACGGGTCTGGTGCGGAAAATAAGGAAAGTACAACCAGAGCAGATGTTCAGAAGGAGGACAAATCAACAAGTAAATTACTAAAGAGTGACACCGCCCTGCTGCAAACGGAGAACAAACAAAAATCGCCCGAGAAAGAGGAGACAACAATGAGCCCTCTGGTGAACCTGGACGAGGTGAGCGAGGAGGAGGAGGATTACCCCGACGACGCGGCCGAGGAGGAAGAGCTGAGGAAGCGACAAGCCGCGGCAAAAGAGAAGCAGTCCGCCAGGGAGCGAGAAACGAGGAGGACCAGGGAGCGGGAGGAAAGGAGGTCCAGGGACACCGAGCAGAGGGAGCGAAGGAGCCGGAGCAGCAGTAGCAGCAGTAGAGGAGGAGGAGGAGGAGGTGGAGGTACGAGGAGGGGGAGGGAAAAGGAGGAGGAGACGGTGGCGGTAGTAGACCCAAAGAAGCTGGTGACTCTGGATGAGGTGGGAGCGGATGATGCCGGAGAGGAAAGAGCGGCGGACGGCAAAGAGTCAGACGGGGAGATCACGGAGGGAGAGCTGCAGACACTCGTCACTCTGGATGAGTTCATAGAAGAAGAGGAGGAGGAGGAGGACGACGGGAAGGCGGAGCCAAGCAGGGGAGAGACCGTCCCACCCAGCCAGGAGGACGAATCAGTGGACTTCTTAAACCCAGAGGTAAAAATCAAGATTTGAAAACATAGAAGTTTCATTTTCGTCCATTTTGGAGACTACTGTGAAGAGCACGTTTAGAAGAAGCTCAACATACAGGCGGTAAACATGTCCTGTGTCTGTTTTTAGACTCTGGTGACGTTGGATGAAGCCGGCGATGATGAGGAAGAGAAGCCTGACGAAGATCAAGCTGAGAAAACCCCGAGATCTGCCAAACGCAGAAACGACGATGACACAGGTACGTGTTATTCTAGTCACTACGTAGTACAGTATTATATAAAAGTCCCCTACTTTGTAGAGACCTGTTATCTTTTTAATATATTTGGTTAATCAGTGTTAGAAAAGCCACAATCAAATCTAAGTTGATTCAATATTGTAAGACAATTAAAACATGTTTTCCTTTATTTTTTTTGTCCACTTTTAGAAGAAAGTATGAACTTTGTGACGGTTGACGAGGTGGGAGAGGAGGAAGAGGAAAAGGAAGCGGTAAAAACCAAGACAAGAGGACGGCCCAAGAAGAGAACCAGACAAGCCCCTGGTAACACACACACGTTTATGTTCTCATCTTTTCTTATTGTTGTCTCTCTTGGCAGACTGGATCTGAATCCCTTTCACTTGTTTGCTTAACCGACTCATTGTCTTTTACCACAGTGAGGAAATCTACCAGAGGGAAAAAAGTGACGGCAGAAGAAGAGAGAGAGGAAGAAATGGAGCCAGCTGGAACCGATGTTCTGCCTCCAACCGCACCCGATGCCTCCTCGTCACGAGACAAAGATCCGTCTACGTCGTCAAGTCTCGGCCAGTCGGAGATCCAGAAGGCCGAGGTGGAAGAAGCCCACCAAGCCGACGTTGAAGCTACCTCTGCTGGACAGGAGATGCAGCAGCTGGAGGAGCATCCTGAGAACCAGACACTGGAGGGAGGTGTGGAGGAAGGAGAGGAGGAGAAGGAAGGATGGAGCAGGGAGGACATTAAAGGTACAAAGATTTAATAGAATGATGGACTAAGGCCTTGTCCCTTTCCAGAAATCGTGACCCGTTGCTCAAGATAATCCACAGATGTCTTTTTCAATCATTTATACATCGTTCATTCCTTCTCTTCTTTAGTTTTGAGCAAACAGAGGAGGGAGCCTGTCGGACCTGAAGCGAAGCGATCTCGCTCTCAGTCTCCGCGTGTCGCCGCCGACGTCAAACTGCCGCCATTCCAACCCAACAACCCCCTCGGTGAGACACGAACATATTATCACACTCCCACTTTATTGTGAAAATCAACACAAGTTGCAGATGTTTTGTCCTCCTGTTTCACTTTGATGTTCTCCCTCTTCAGGTCAGGAGTTTGTCGTCCCCAAGTCGGGGTATTTCTGTAATCTGTGCTCTGTTTTCTACCTGAACGAGAGCGCCGCCAGGGACCTCCACTGCAGCAGCCAGAGACACTATGACAACCTGCAGGTACGCACAGACGCATACACACAAATATACACAATAAAACGCACACTTGGCCTTTCATTATTTGTGTCTCCCCCCCCCCCACCTTTTTTCTTTTTTATAGAAACATTTCCAGAAGCTTCGACAGAAACCATCAAGAAGTTCCACACAAAGTTCTCAAGGCTCCGTTTCTGATTGATTCCAACTCTGACATCTAACTCTTGTTTTATTTTTATTTTCTTGTCAAAAATGTGGCAAAATGTAAAGCTGGACCGGTGAAACATCTGCAGCTTTACAAACCTCTGCAGAGGAGTTTAGTTGACATATCAATTGTATAATAATCAATGTTGGTCATAACTTACTGCTGTTTGGCACCTCTTTTTCATATTAAATGTCTAAATATAACATCAACCATAATACTAAATGTATATTTTAGCATCTGTTGTCTCATTTCAAACTTATTCTACTCAACTCTACAGTTCTGGTGCCTTGCTCTGTCTTTAGTTACACTGTTACATTTATCAGTTGTGTTGTTGAAAATCCCGAAACACGTCATTATAAAGTTTGGAATTTAACAAGATGCCACATGAACTCATTGACTCATCAATAAATTATCACTACATTATTTATAGTATATACAGAGTTGGTTTGCATTTTGTTCTGCAAATTTTCTGGAAATTTGTTAAAAATGTCTGCTATACTTGGCAGTGATCTTGGCTGGTGATTGAGGGAAAATGCTCCAGTTTCTTTTTCTCACAGTAGTAAAATACATCAACGTCATCCTGCCTCATTTCGGTAATAAAGGTAAAATCTTATTACATACTTAAATTAAATCACATTTGACATTTCTAATGCAACGTGTAGCGCATTTTGCGAAGTCATGTACAACGACGTCATGTATACTGCGTTACAACAAAGTTACTTACAAAGATGGTACGTACGACAACGTTACAAAAGAATAACGTTACAACAAAGTAGCGTACAACAAAGTAGCGTACGACAACATTACATCGAAGGAACGTACAACAACGATACGTACAACAACGATGCGTACACAACGATACGTACACAACGATGTTCAACAACGATGTTCAACAACGATGCGTAAAACAACAATGCGTACGCCAACGATACGTACAACAATGATACGTACGTCAACGATACCTACGACAACGATGTTTTGTTCGATGTTTATTTTGACAATTTCACGATACATGACAACGCATACATCAAGTAACGCATAAAGAAGTAACGATACCTAATGACAACGATGCGTTAAACGTTTACGATACGATGTTTAAGTAACGACAACGCGTACAACGAAGTAACGATAAACGAAGTAACGTCAAAGAAGTAACGTAAAAAGTAACGCAAATAAAATAACGTACAACGAACGTAACGTAAATAACGATAAAGAAGTAACGTACAACGAAGTAACATACAACGAAGTAACGTACAAAGAAGTAACGTACAACGAAGTAACGTACAACGAAGTAACATACAAAGAAGTAACGTACAAACGAAGTAACATACAACGACGTGAAAGTCAGTATTTACTTTTGCTTTCACACAGGACATGATCAGCAGTCTCCTGTGTGAAAGTCCTGTGTTTGTTTGATCCTCCTGCTCTTTGTGGGACCCCTCGCTTCTTACAGTTTTTATTTTCATACCATGCAAGTTTCAATAACGGTTGCCCGATATACTACGTCACTTTGCGTTAAGATACAATGCCAACATTTTTTTTCTGCCCCCTGATTAAAGTCTCACTGCTGGAAATCAAATGTTAAAGGCTGACTCCTGCTATTTCGCTTTAATAACTTTGTCTGAAAAGCTGTCGTTTAACACTTTCACACGTAGGAGAAACTGCCAATGCACATATCTAACAAATTATCACAAAATGACGGTCTAATTGTTTGTAAAAAAAAAAAACAAGGAAAAATTTATATGGCAGCTTACATAAACATTTAAAAGTGAAAATATAAATTTGGAGCACAATCAGGGGCAACTTTCTTATTTTTATCTCCCCCTCCCATGGCGAAGTGAAGTTAGCATACTTCCCGTAAGCGCACACACACACTCCTTAAATATGTAGATGACATGACTGAAGCCCAGTGGGCACTAATAATAGCGGGGCAACAGAAATGCCCCCTCCCCCCTACGTCTGCTCACAGTCTGCCCCTGTTACTGAACAAGTTCGATGTATCTCGTATGCCCATTTAATTATTCCATCGCCTCGCGTTGGTTTCTCTTCTGCTTTGGTAGGTGTGAAGATAAAGAGGAACTGGATCAGAGAGTCACATGAGTTTGACCCTAACAACTTTTTCTTTCTTGTGTCCTTCACACACTTTCGTTAACACCTTTATTCATGCGGAACGCTGAGTCACTTTAAATATCGGGTTTTTAGTTGTGTTTGCAGGTTCCCACAGAGTCGAACTCTGACTGAGCAATTAAAAATACCCAAATATGGCCTTTTTGTAGCTTAATAACTTTGCTGCACCATCAACTTTAATTGACCTCTATTGTCAGATTGTTCAACAAAAGAAGAACAAATTGCAGACAGTTATGAGACGGAAGTCAATGGTTGAAATACGTCTTTTAAATCGACTATTTGAACTTATTTCTTATTTTAGAAATCGAGTTAATTCAGTTAGTAGTGGACTCAAATTTTTACTTATAGTTTTACTACCTGTTTCTCTTTTTATATGTTTATTACTTATCATTCAGCATAAAGGCAACCTTTGCATTGCATTTTATAGATTTTCCAATGACTGTCTATCACAAATAGCTGATATATTATTTAATTTTATATATTTATATAATCCATCCATCTTCCGTTACCGCTTATCCAGTTAAGGGTCGCAGGGGTGCTGGAGCTGATCCCAGCTGTCAATGGGTGAAGGCAGGGTTCACCCTGGACAGGTCGCCAGCCTATCACAGGGCTGACATATAGAGACAAACAACCATTCACACTCACATCCACACCTACGGGCAATTTAGAGTCTTCAATGCACCTAAGCTGCATGTCTTTGGACTGTGGGAGGAAGCCGGAGAACCCGGAGAGAACCCACGCTGACACAGGGAGAACATGCAAACTCCACACAGAAGGTTGTCCGGCCCGGGAATTGAACCCGGCCCCTCTTGCTGTGAGGCGACAGTGCTAACCACTACACCGCCGTGCAGCCCTATATTTATATAATATTTTATATAATTAATACATAATTACTATATTTTAGATTTGAATTTTATACTTGATTTCATTTTTAAAACATTCAATGAGCATTCATGGAGCGAGCCGCAGATCTAAGATTTTTATTGCTTTTTTCTGTTTTCTGCCTTGCCCCCTTTTTGCTCCAATAACAGTTGAGCAAGCTGCTGCTTCAAATCAACCTTCTCCTCTGCTGTTAAACTTTGATATTAATAGATGAAACCCCGCCCTTTCTGGAGAACCACCATTGGACTTTATATCTGTAGAAAATATGTGCAATTATCAAGGGAGAGAGACAAATCATTTTTTGCCCCAGTTGGAATAGTGCCATGAATAATGTAAATTTAAGAAAAAGGGTTGATGCATGAAACGTATAAGTAAACCTACAACAAACAAAAACCGTCCAATCAGCTCACACTGCTGATTCATTCATTCATTCATTCATAATTTCCCATAAACCCCTTAAGATAACTCTGTACCCTGTACTCTGTTGCAACAAGCGCATTTCACCCAACACACTCTTACCCTTTGTCTCTCTGTGTGTGTGTGTGTGTGTGTGTGTGTGTGTGTGTGTGTGTGTGAGAGAGAGAGAGAGAGACAGAGCTCCCCACGTGTTGTGTTGGTTTAAGTTGGCGGAGTTTGGATTGTTGATTGTGTGCAGGCCTGTGTGACCTGAAAAATAAAGGCCACTGTGTGTGTGTGTGTGTGTGTGTGTGTCTCTGTGTCTGTGTGTGTGTGTGTGTGTGTGTGTGTGTGTGTGTGTTTTTTTTTTTGCTGGCCCTTTAAACCGGCTGTGATTGAAAGGACAGTATGTGTGTATGTGTGTGTGCATGAGTCAGCCAGTACACCATGCTTGCTCTGTGTGTGTGTGTGTGTGTGTGTGTGTGTGTGTGTGTGTGGGGGGTTTTTGCTGGCCCTTTAAACCGGCTGTGATTGAAAGGACAGTGTGTGTGTATGTGTGTGTGCATGAGTCAGCCAGTGCACCATGCTTGCTCTGTGTGTGTGTGTGTGTGTGTGTGTGTGTGTGAGAGAGAGGGAGTCGGGGGTCGAGCGAGACAGCTGAGAGCTGCAGCTCTGGCCTCTCAGTCCCTATTCGTCCTCAGTGTCTCTCTACTGTTTTTCCTCTCTCTCTCTCTCTCTCATTTTGAGGATATTTTCTGGATAAACTGATGCCCATATATGGACCTCACTGTTTCTGCCTGAGGCACCTGACAGAGCTCTTCTTTATGTGTGTGTGTGTGTGTGTGTGAGGCATGCTGCGTGTGTTTATACTGTGTGCGGAGCGCCTGCAAACGCCGGACGACGACGTCAGCGACTCCTACTGCAGAGTCACCTATGAAGGTAGGGACGGTGTGTGTGAGACGGAGGTTGAGAGAGACATTTGGGTGGGAATAAACAAGAAAGGATAAAAGTACAGAGTGTAATGCGTAAGACTGGGATGGCACAGTCATTGATCCAAACACTCAACCTCAGCTCAGCTCTCTAACAGCTGAGGTTATTATGGGAAAACCTCCACCAGTCGTCTTCCATGGCTTCCAGTCTGTTTTGGGGTGGGGCGCAGAGAGAAGAAGAGACAAGGATAGAAGAAGAAAGAGATGTGATGATGGGGTGAAACTAATTCATCAAAATTAGGTTTTTTTACTTGAGTAATTTCCTTTAACGCAGTTTTTTTTACTTCTACTCCACAACAATTCATTAGATATATTGTACTTGTTATTACGTTACACTTATCTGACAGCTTTCGATGCGTTACTATTTAAGATTTCTGAATTAAAAAACGTGATAGTGTAGAATTGAAACAATAAGTCAATAATTGACTGACCTCTATTTTAATTTCATCATAGTTCCACCTTCTGAAATGTGAAGACTTTTTTATTAATGTTGATCACTTTCACTTTTGGTCTCTGGGTAATTTCAACAAGTTCTGGGTAATTGTAACACTGCTCACTATTTTAACTCTTTTAACAAACCAAACAATGAATAAATGAATGGAGGAAATATTCAGAAGATTAATCCATATTGAAAATAATCATGAATTAATAAATCAAAATGAGCTCCAGCTCAACCAACTACAAAAGTAAAATCCTGCTTTTACATTAATGCATGAGTAATAATAATCTTATTATAGAATATATATATTAGAAGGATAGTCACAGATTTGGTATTTTATATTTGATCCTCTGACTCTTATTCTAGCGCCAACAGCTGTGCAAAGTTTTGGTTTTGTTGGATACTTTGGTTTGAAACGAGGACGCTCTACATACCCCTCAGGTATCACTTCTGCACGACCTTTCGGTATTCGCAGTAACTTTCACAGCGTCTGTTCAAAATAAACCTCAACAGGAAGTTAGGTTGAGGCAACGAAAACACTTTGCTATGTTCAGGTAAAAAGTGTGGTTGGCGTTAACGTGACTATATACATGACGACCGCTTCAGAGTCACAGGCCTAACAACACTTACACTATGTTCTGTTCAGTTCTATTAACAACTGTTAGCATGTTAACACGCATACTGATGTTAGCATGAAGGGAACAGAGGGAGATCAGGGATTTCCTGTAGTTCCAGTTAACTTTTAGTCTCTGTCTGTTTTTTCGTCTTTCTTTTAGACTACAGTAGAGTGCAACAGTAGAGTGCAACAGTAGAGTACAACAGTAGAGTACAACAGTAGAGTGCAACAGTAGAGTACAACAGTAGAGTGCAACAGTAGAGTACAACAGTAGAGTACAACAGTAGAGTGCAACAGTAGAGTACAACAGTAGAGTACAACAGTAGAGCAACAGTAGAGTGCAACAGTAGAGTGCAACAGTAGAGTGCAACAGTAGAGTACAACAGTAGAGTGCAACAGTAGAGTACAACAGTAGAGTACAACAGTAGAGTACAACAGTAGAGCAACAGTAGAGTACAACAGTAGAGCAACAGTAGAGTACAACAGTAGAGTACAACAGTAGAGTGCAACAGTAGAGTGCAACAGTAGAGTACAACAGTAGAGTACAACAGTAGAGTACAACAGTAGAGTGCAACAGTAGAGTACAACAGTAGAGTGCAACAGTAGAGTACAACAGTAGAGTACAACAGTAGAGTACAACAGTAGAGTACAACAGTAGAGTGCAACAGTAGAGTACAACAGTAGAGTGCAACAGTAGAGTGCAACAGTAGAGTGCAACAGTAGAGTGCAACAGTAGAGTACAACAGTAGAGTGCAACAGTAGAGTACAACAGTAGAGTGCAACAGTAGAGCAACAGTAGAGTACAACAGTAGAGTGCAACAGTAGAGTGCAACAGTAGAGTACAACAGTAGAGTACAACAGTAGAGTACAACAGTAGAGTACAACAGTAGAGTACAACAGTAGAGTACAACAGTAGAGTGCAACAGTAGAGTGCAACAGTAGAGTACAACAGTAGAGTGCAACAGTAGAGTACAACAATAGAGTACAACAGTAGAGTGCAACAGTAGAGTAACAAACAGTAGAGTGCAACAGTAGAGTGCAACAGTAGAGTACAACAGTAGAGTGCAACAGTAGAGTACAACAGTAGAGTGCAACAGTAGAGTACAACAGTAGAGTACAACAGTAGAGTGCAACAGTAGAGTACAACAGTAGAGTGCAACAGTAGAGTGCAACAGTAGAGTACAACAGTAGAGTACAACAGTAGAGTGCAACAGTAGAGTAACAACAACAGTAGAGTACAACAGTAGAGTACAACAGTAGAGTACAACAGTAGAGTGCAACAGTAGAGTACAACAGTAGAGTGCAACAGTAGAGTACAACAGTAGAGTGCAACAGTAGAGTACAACAGTAGAGTGCAACAGTAGAGTACAACAGTAGAGTACAACAGTAGAGTACAACAGTAGAGTGCAACAGTAGAGTACAACAGTAGAGTGCAACAGTAGAGTGCAACAGTAGAGCGCAGCGTGTGTGTGTATGGAAGAGATGATTTTTCTAAATAACAGCAAGTGTGTCATGAACTCATGACACTTTGTCTATTTTGCTGCACAACAGTTTCCCTGTGTAATGTAGGGCAGCGCCTGCAGTGTGTCTACACACACACACACACACACACACACAGAAAATGTACAATTGGGATGGGGACATTTCAGTACATTTTATGAATAGCTGAATGGATATTTCTGAATAGTTGAAGGTTGTATATGAAATCAGTAATATGCATAAACAATGCAGCTGGAAGTAAGCTAGCATCAAACTCCATTGACTAACTAATAGCCACGGTATAGGTGGAATAATGTTCCCGTAAGCAATAATACACCCGTAATTTGCAGCGTAACTAGCCTCTGCGTTTGGTTTTATATTTCAATAACTGCACATCTTTTCTTGGATTATTTCATCAAAACAAAAAGGGAAATAAGTCTCTCATTAAAGCTCTATTCACAAGTCTAGAGCTTACAAAATGTACCAATATCTTTATTACATGTCGACTCCTCTTTTTCTATCAATGTTTCCTTCACTCTTTATTGCTCAACTCTGATTGAAATAACTGCAACATACTAAGAACATTTCAGGCTGAAAACATGAGTATCCAGTAGTGTAAAAAGCTTCACAGGGCAGCTGAATACTCTACATGCAGCCTCTCTTCTCTGGCTGATATCTGATATCTAATTAGTTTGAACTCTGGAACCTGAACGCTGCCTCGAAAAGAACTGCTGCATCATTTCTTCCACCCAGAGCTCATTACATTTAAAGGAGAAATCGTTCATTGTTTAGTTGTTTCTTAATGTAGTTTGCTGCCTTTACTCTGACTCGACCATAAATCCCGAAATTGCCTCGTCATGCCTGTCGCTGTCGTTAAACCTGCGACAGCCATTTCTCTCGGTTTTTAGAAATATTTGTGTTGTTCCTTTAAAGGCACTTCATCAATGAAAGGATGGAGGGAAGAGTTTTATTCACGGTCTACACTGGCAAGAACAAAACTGCTTAGTTAGGTTTAGGTAAAGTTTTTGGTTTGGGTCAAGTGGCATAACCTAAATAGGGAAGTTACGTGACATATAAATCAACATTTACTTCTCGTTTCCCACGGGGGACAAACACCAGTCTCCTGGGTTTCTGTTTGACCTCCATCCCGAAACACACTGTGTGGGTTTTTGCTCTCTTCACACTTCCTGCTTCACGCTTACATGGATGATAATAGATAATAGATGTTAAAATGGTCATTAGATTTGAAGGGAACTGTTTTCAAAATACAAATAATTATAAATAAGCTTTATATAAGTTGAATTTTCTTCCTCTAAATGTTGTTTTATTGTCTTGTCCATTTATTTTGTCCGTCATTCTGCCCCAAAACATTTGTTTACTGTTTTACTTTTTAGGCAGACGTTCATTAAAGGCCTAACGAATAATCCTCAACCTCAAATGTATCACTTTGTGTTTATACATTGTTGCATTCTAAGTTAAATTCTTTAAACATTTCAACTCTGGTTTGCAGCCAGAATTAGACACATATCAGCAAATTTATCAAACACAGAATTTTATTTTTGGAGACATTTTTAAAGGGAAGACCAGAACTGACATTAACAAAACTAAAATAAATGTTTTTTTCTATTATTTTCCTACTCTGTAAATAACTTTTGACATCTCCGCTGTTCACTGCATTGAAAGTCCAGCGATTTAAGAAGAGTAAACATGTTTTTGTCAGGATCAAATGAACAGAGCTCATATGATATGAAGCATCAGTGCACATTATTTGCTTGAAGTATATTCATGTAACTCCCATGTGCTGTTGGCCGGGTTACTGAGGGAGAGATATACATACAGCAGAGATAATTGGTTAACAAGCCTGCAGCTCAGATCAGACCGAGGATAAAACCTTCTGAAAATCAATTTTCTTCAAACTGTAGAAACCTAATGAACTCTAGTTGCAATCACACGATTTCTAAAGATATGGTCCTTACATTGCAGGCTGTATTACAGTATGATATGTATAATTTAGATTTATCTAGAACTTTCCATTTGATGTAAGGGTGCAGCTGAGAAAGATGGATTTGAAACCTAACTTTTAAGTTGTTTACGTAATGGAATATTGGAGGGCAATAATTGGAAACGGTAGCTTCAGATGACAGAAGATGAAAGAGGAAGATTTGACCAGATGTTGGCGGATTAAAATCTCATTGGTTGATTTGAAGAATAACAGGAACAGACGAACAATACATCCGTTTTTAAAGAAAGTTCAGCTTATCAACGTTTCCTCTTTAGTGTCCTTTGTCTCCTTTGGGGAACTTTGTAAATGTGTGTCCGTTGTGTGCAGTGTACTGATCTAACATTACAGGATTTGTGGGTGATGGAGTTCAGGTCTGAGTATATTTAGAAAAATTGACAAATTGCAGTCTTTAAGAGCCTTTTCCTCAATTAAATGTATTACATTTATGGATGAAAATGTAAAATACAAACATATATCAGTGGGAACTTACCCCTCCAAAAAATATTATTTCTTTTGACTTTTTTATTGATTTTGCATTTTTTATTATGAGATTATCATTTATAGAAAGAAATAGCAACATTTTTATTAGATTAGTTTTTGAGAATAAAAACTGTACTGTAAAAACAATAAAAGTTTAAAGGCAGAAAAATAGTTTGTAGGTAGTTAATGATTAGCAATAATAATTTTGTAACAATGCACCCTTTTATAAACTACTAATAGTATATATTTTATAATAATACTAATAGACTAAAAGCTATATTTGCTCAGTTAAAAAACATTAATAACAATTTGAATGAATGGACTGTTCGACTACTTGCCTTTCAGAAAACCGCTGCCGTGGATCTGGACCATAATCCATTAACAACTTTGGTTCATAAATAAATTATGAAAAAATGATAACTATGTTTATTATTAATAATTTATAACTGCTTTCTTACTAAATAGAAATGATGAACACTAGCACAAGGGATTGTCAAACATGGCTACCCCAGACAATATGATGACATGATAACATAACCATATAAAAAAATAAATGAATGAATGGATAAATAAATCCACATATGTATTTATTTACTTTTCTTTACCCTGCATTGGTAATATAAATGTTTTAGTTACCATTTATAAAGTCTTATTAGAGAGAGAGGTACATTTTTTATAATGGTTCAAAGCCTTTTACCTCACTTCTGACAGTATGAGTGTGTTCGTCCTGGTTTGGTCTGCAGGTGGCGCTCTCTCATTGTGCACGTGTTGTTGTTAATGAACTGTGTGCAGCCTTTTTGGCCCCTCCTCATTGGCTCCTGATTTTGACTTTTTGTATTCCTAATTATTTTAAATAACAGCAGAGACCCAAAAGACGATCAGTGACAGGTCTAATAAAATAATAAAACATATTTTAGGACAAGCCATTGGCCCATATTGTAGCTTTCAATTCAGATATTTTTTCAAAATAAAAGCTCTTTCAGTTTCAAAATAAACTTCGGATGTCTGCTTGAATGAGACAACCGGGCCTAAATGATCATTCTGACTTTTTGAGACCCCAATTTTAACTACATAAAAGAAAAGCCTTTCAATTCAAAGCCCAAGTTGAGTGTGCGATGGATAAATTGTGAGGCCGGTTGTACAAAAGTTTTAACAGTCTCGTTTTATCCACAAGAATGGGATTAAAATTCATTATTTTGGGGGGGTTTGAGATGCTTTGACAGTTTACTGAAAACACCAGATTGAAAATAAATCCTTCACAAACAGAGATTACAGGGATTTGAGGACAGAGAGAGGTGGAGGGCGGTGGTGGAGAATGTACATGGCAAAGATGTGGGCAAGATAAGAAAACAAACCAGGAGACAAGAGAGGAAAGGAGAACAGGAAATGTTGAGATTTCCTCTGGATGTAAGGTGTGGGCTGGTTTCTGTCCCTCTTTCACTACATGACTGGGTTAGAGAGAGTCAGAAAGAGAAAGAAGCTGGCTTTGTGGAGGCACGTCTTTCCTTGGGGAAAAGAACTTTGATTTTGTAGTTGTATCTGGAAAACAATCAGTGGATAAGTAGTTTTTCAACATGTTTTTGCGTGGCTGGGACTTTAATTTTGCCAAACAAGGACTTAAGTTACTGACAATCTTTTAGAAAATGCCTTTAAACTTTATTTGACTGAGTTGAAGCCAAGTTGTGGATCTTTTTTTCACTAGGAAGTTATTTTCTTTCACACTTTTTCTCTTTTTTTTTTTACCACCAGTTGGTCTTTTGTTTGTTAGTTTTGGCCCTGGATTCCGGGTTGTCATTATCATTATTGAAACTCCCGGGAGACATGTAAGCAACCGTGTCTCCTTGTTTCCTGGATCCTTCTCACCTGGTGAACTGAATCACCTAAGTCACTAAACAGAAGCAAATCCCTCGCTTGAGCCTCGCAGGTTTTCAAAGACTCTGCCGAGGTTTCAGCCATGTTACGTTGCGTTCTTCAGCGAGCCAACAACCTGAGACACTCTCACCCTCTGGCTAGTGTCACATTCAGAGGTAAGAGGATCATGGGAAGTTCAGGGATCGGTAGGACGATGATGGATTGCATTGTAAACTCATTTACTGATGCACAAAAATATTTAGTTTCTTGTGTTTATTCTGTAAAAAAGACAAAATTCCTCCTAAGCTGTTTACATGGCTAATGAAAATGAATCTTCCACAAATATTCCCATTTAAATGCAGCATTGCATGGTATAAATAAGGTTTAAAGTCTCCATGACTTATGTCATACAGCTGTACACTATACATAACTTAAATTTCCCTCCTTTCCCAATTGCAGTTGGTTTGCTCCAGTGGTGTGACCATTGCTGTCAGTTGGTTTGTGTACAACACAGTTGAGAAGCATATTCCAAATGCACTCTATACTTGTCTCTAGCTCTCCTAAAACCACATTAAAACAATGCTACGTTGGGTATAATTCGAAATAACCAAAATGGAATATGCTGTTATCGTGACCCGTATCAAACATGGAATATTGTCATATTCAGAATAACAGTGGAATCTTATTGTGCATGGAAATGTAGCAATTGTTGCAGAAATATCACTCTCTAGTAGACACCTCCAACAAAAAATGTAAATGTTGGGGGCTTTCGGGGGCAAGTCTTAAGTCTCTAGTATTTTAAGGCAAGGCGAAGTCAAGACTGTTCGTAAGCCACGTTTAAGGTCATTGAGGCAAAGTTAAATCCCACCTTCATGAGCAAATTGTAAGATAAGACCTTTTCTAACTGAAGCTGTCTTATGTATCTGTTCCAGATCAAAATCTGAGACTTTCTTGCAAGTGAAATCGCAATTAAGTCGAGTAGCACTCGTGTCCAATTCAAGTCTTAAGTCTTAATTGCTGTGACGTCAAGTTGAAAAATGAATTCTCCTCACTTCCTGTCCAAGAAAATATAAACTTTATCACTGCAGGGTACTTGTGCACTGCACATTTTTCCATTTTATCAAGAGAGAATAAAACCGCGTTGAGACAAATTTGCGGTAACATCGTCTAAGCTTAAGGAATCTGGTTGCCCGTTTGCTAGGTGACAAGCTGTAAACTTCCGACTGAAGCACGTCATAGCCTTGTATAGTCTATTGTTTAAGATACATCTGTCCCTTAATACTCAGCATTTAGGAGGACCCATTGTGTTGTTACATGTTGTAACTAGCGAGCAGTATTTAACAGAAGAATAAGAATCTGGTTAAACTCATGGCGGGATGCCAAATGGCACCAGTGAAGGTGTCTTGGCTACCTGGCCTGTTTTTCCATGAGTTTGTTGTTTGTTCTTTCCACGAGTTAGTGTCAGTGCCTTCTTAATGAGGTGAGCTCTGCTGTTGACTTCCTGCCTTTGTTCTGAAACTGTTTCCTGGTGCCATCATCAGCAGGCAGTGGTGGAAGGAATACTCAGATCCATATACCTAAAGTCTAAAATTACTACATTACATTACAAGTAAAAAGTAATGGATTACAATTTTTTGTTATTAAGTATTATCAGCAAACGTACTTGGACTTCCTCCTCATAGACTTGACTTGGACTTGCTTCTTAAAAACTTGAGACTTGACTTGAACTTTCCTCAAAGACTTGAGACTTGACTTGGTATTACCCCTCAAAGACTTGGACTTGCAAAATATGACTATACAGTACAGTTGTACTCTAACTGCTGTTAAAAAAATATTTACAATTATTGCATGCTTAATAATATAACCAATATTTTCCTCTTACCCTAAGTAACATTAGTCTGTATCCAACATTAGTCTGTATTAATTATTTTAGTGCAAATTATAGTAATTTACATTAAAGGAAAGTTTTTAGTGTGATATCTTTCATTTTGCATTGCGATGGTCTGTTTAAAGTGCTCATATACCAAACAGCTAATACGTGTTGATACTGTATGCTAAAAGATAAAGGAGTGATGATTCAGTTAATGCTTTGAATTGCTTAGATATAGTGCTGTGTATTAAGCAGATGGGAGTCTTGAGACTTTGGACTTGCTTAAAATGACTTGTGATGTGAGGTTGGTCCGGAGATTACCATGAATCGGCTTTATTTGTTTAAGGGGTAAGTAATGAATTGTCAAATGTGTCTGGGTAGCAACAGTTTTACAGCAGACCGAGAGAGAGAGAGAGAGAGAGAGAGAGAGAGAGAGAGAGAGAGTCCCCTCCTCTCCAGAAAACAGATACCATGTCCATTTATAGAAATAACAGATGATAATAAAAAAGCAAGGAAGCTGTGGGAGGAGAGAGAAAAGACAGAATGTGTGAGAGAAAAAACGTTTCCAATTGAAATAGAGGATGGGATAGACTTTTGCTATACTTGTTGTAACCCAAAATATTTTCTGACAAACTGCAATAATATCTAAGAGCATTTGTGCATCCTATTTTTTTAGCAGCAATTCCTTTGTTTGTTGGAAAGATTGGATTGTTTGAGCTGATTTCTCCTTATAACAGAGATGTCATGATTGTTGCATGAATCTCTTTTTCATTTACATCATGTTTTTTGTATTTGTCTGCAGGCTTAGGTTATACAGCGTGTGAATATGTGATTAAATGTGACAACATGTGCTTATGTTTGTGTACTGAAGGCAGGATTTCCTGTCAAAGTGTTGTTTTTGGAACAATAAGTGTTGTTAACCGTCAAACCAGATATAAAAACTGGCAGCCCTGCTACTTCATCCTGGTCCTCTGCTAATTAAAGCCTGGAGACACACTGACACACTGCAGTCTCTTATTTGTTCCTCAAGACACTTGACTTGTTAAATAAGTGATAATGCTGTAGATAACTGCTGTAATATGGACTCTTAAGGACTCTGTTTAAATAACTTCAACAAACAAACTGTGTGTAGTTGTAGTCTGCCTGTATCAAACAACTTTCAGTAGTTGAAATATCCCAGATAAAGTAAAGGATTTAGTCACTGTGATGTCATCCATTGGTTTGTGGACTACAGATTTGAAGCCTTGAGTTTGGCATTTTGGCCGTCGCCATCTTGGTTTCTGGCCGTCGCCATCTTGGCTTTTTTTTGCAGCCAGAAGTGACACGAGAGGGTGGAGCTAAGTACAACTGAAAACACACTGTCAAAGGGTTAAAGTTGTGAGACAAAAACACAGACTACTCCGAAACCGGACAATGCCGTGGTAGCGACCTGTCAATCACAAGGTAGCCCCGCCCTAAAGCATACCCTGCTTTATGGTCTGTTTGACTCTAAATGGAGCATCATTTACTAAATGAACATCATGCTGTATTGAAGAAGACTTGAAACTAGAGATTGAGACCATAAACTCATGTTTACAATGTTTACAGAGGGAATAAATCAAGAGAGAAGTAGAGTCATTTTCTCATAGACTTCTATACAACCAGAGGAGTCGCCCCCTGAAGGCCATTAAAAATAATGCAGGTTTAAGGCACTACGGCATTGGTTTGCTCTTCAGAACAGGAGGTTAGCGCTGGACACTAAGCTGTTAGCAAAAAGCAGTGATGAAAGTTAACAAAGTGAGCTAATCAATAAGGTTATGAATAATGTGAATGCTAGCGTTACATACCGTACCGTACCTATCTGTCTGTTTCTGATTCTTCTTAATAAAGTCGTTAACTTTAGTCCAAACGATGGCTCTAATTGAAGCAGTTGTGTCCAAGCAGGGACAGAGCCCTCCATTCATTTCAGATGTGGTAATGATTATAGTTTGGGAACACAGCTAGCGGATTAATACTTTTATACTTTTGTTTCCTAAGAAAATCTATTTTTTTTTAAAGTAGGAAACAGCCATAAAATCTCTTCATATTTTTTCCCTTTTGAACTAGCCTCAGACACATCAACACACACAACTAACACACTCACACACAAAGCCCGTGTCTAAACTTAGCTTTCCCCACACGTAACTCAGAGCCCTGTGGGTCACAGTTCTGTCTATTCTCGGCTCATGACAGAAACTGTGCCAAGCTGAACCAACCAGGAAGTTAATGCTGTGCCCCACTTCCTGTCTCTGAGATGCTAGCTCAGATATCAGCCCTTGGGACAAACACACACAACCACACACACACACACACACACACACACACACACACACACACACACACACACACACACACACACACACACACACAATTACAACGTCACCTCTTGACCCCTTATTGAAGGGTGGAGGTGTTTTTCACGATATCTTCCAAGAACGGAGGTACACTTACGTAGGTAGTTGAGTGGGTGTATTTACATAAGAATTGTGTATCTGTGAAGGTACATTGGTGTGTGTGTGTGTGTGTGTGTGTGTGTGTGTGTGTGTGTGTGTGTGTGTGTGTGTGTGTGTGTGTGTGTGTTCTCACATTAGGTGATGACTGTGGGGAAAACAGGAAAGCAAACAGCCATGGGTGTGTGTATGGAGAGGAAGAATTTGTCTTTAAGAGAACATGCACTGTGAACCTGAACTGTACTGAAATCAAGGCCATCCGTTGTGCTTTTTTGTTGTACATTTTTCTATTAATTACCAAATTAATTAAAAAAATGAGTGAAAGGAGTGCATCACCACTGATGTGTGGCTAACCAGAGTCAATCAAGACTTCTTGGTTGTGATTTTATTGTCTCACACAACTTTTCTTTTAAAAGTAAACATGAACTAAACTGATTATTTCACACGTATAATAACCCCCATTATATAGTTCATTAATTGATCAATCAATCAGTCAATCAAAAAGTATTATATTTATAACACATTTCAAGCAAATCAAATTCAATTCAAAGTACTTTACAAATGAGCTTGAAGAAAGTTAAGAAAACAACATAAATTAAAGTAAAATTATTTATTATATTATCATATTCATCTGGTCCAGGCTTTATCCGTAGTCCAGTCTCTGGAAATTAATTAGTAGCTTCTAAAATCAGACAATAGTTATTGTCTCTGTTTCCTTTCATCTGGAAAGAACATCTTTATCTGTCTCCTGTTCCTCTTTTTGACCAAAAAACAAATGGAAATCATGACTGTCACACCAGTTTCATTATTCACGTCACATTCATTTTATGATAACGATGAATCCCGGCTGTTTATCGGTCCGTCTTCTGCCCCACTTCCTGTCAAGAGTGCCAGACAGACAGGAAATCAAAGCTCAGAACTCCATGTTACAGGAAGCCACAGAAAGATAACGCGCACACACACACACACACACACACACATATGCACATACACATCAATGTCATAGGAACATACATATTGGACCATAAAAAGTGTATCATAAGCTAACTATTAATGATCCTGTTTCTCCATTTTCTTTAGGGTCCAAGAAGAAGACAAAGGTCATCAAGAACAACTGCAACCCTGTTTGGAACGAGGTACGTCATGTACACAACCTCAAATTCATTATATGCTATTTGGGCTACGACCGGTATCCTTCTTGTTGCTCCTGGTGGATTGTATTGATCATAAAGCTGCAAGAGGGAGCTTTTAGTTTGAAAATACTGGCCATCTTATCAGCCTTAATCATGAGTGGAGATGCTACAGAAAAGAGACATAGGTTCACTCTTTTTCCCCAGACTAAACTCTAGTCTCCAGAAATTGTAACATCAACAGGAAGTGAAGAATCAACAGTTGAGGAGCATTCCAGACGAGGCTGAACTCACAAACAATGCTTGAACCTCTTTCAGATACGAATACATAACTCACTTACAACATATTCCAGCATTTCTGGATACTAACGTTAACTCTCTCAAACATTTTGAGCAGTTTGTCTCTATTTCGATACCTGAACCTCACAACAAACAAGTTTTATTTGTCATGAGATCCCATTTTCACGCTTTCTTTCATTGTCTTCTTATATTGTTCGCTGTTTTCTCTGTCAGGGTTTCGAATGGGATCTGAAGGGGATCCCTCTGGACTCCGGTGCAGAGGTGCACTGTGTCGTCAAAGACCATGAGAAGATGGGGAGAAACAGGTACTGACTATTGTGTGTGAAATGTGTGCATCTAGTTGAACCCTTCACATAGTACAGGAATAGAAATAAGACTGGTTTTGTTTTACAAAAAAACACCCCTCATAGTTGGTTATTTTTGGACCGTTCCGTTCCATCAAGACGTCGAGTGTGTCGGAGGCGAAGGGGTCAGGCTTGAAAGAATCGGGTCATCCTCTCATTGTGGTCGTCGAGTATTTATTCACTCATATTTCCACCCATTCACCAACTGTTGTGTTGATTGATTCAGGGATCCATTCATCCGCTTCTCACGGGACGTTCAGACCATGACCTCTCTGCTTTTGTTTGGTCGTACCAAAGGTTGCATTTATCTGAATGTTTGCAGCACAAGCATTCATTTGTAAATATTGTATATATGAGGTTAATGGATTGGTGCAAAGATGAAGTATTTTTGTAGGCCAACCAGGATGTTATCATCGCACTGGTTCACTTGACAAAAAGCCAATGATATTTTTCCATTGGATTTTGGATTATTGCAGAAGAAAACGATATTTAGGACACATGCATGTTTCGTTCAGTAAGATAATCTTCACAAATAAACACCAATTTTATGATTTTTGAAGTGTGAATGCAATGCCAGAAGTAAAAAGCTAACACTAGGCTATGAACAAGCTACACCACGGTTTAGTCGTCTTATTTAGCAACTTGTTAGCAACCGCCTTTTTTTAAAACACACAGATTCAGAAACCAGAAAAATGAGGTTCATAAAATGTATTTGATACTGAAATATAATGCTGAATTATTACATAAAAAAACAAGGGACCGAATACATGTTCTAACACAACTTTTCCAGCATTGTGCTCAATTTTTACCACATTATTGTACAGAAATAAGCCTATTTTATACCCATATGCCTAGAGCCCGATGTTAATAGCACTGGTCCTTTTAATCGTGTACCAAATGCAGTACTGTTAAAGATATATATGTGTG
Organism: Anoplopoma fimbria; assembly: GCF_027596085.1. Taxonomy (NCBI): domain Eukaryota; kingdom Metazoa; phylum Chordata; class Actinopteri; order Perciformes; family Anoplopomatidae; genus Anoplopoma; species Anoplopoma fimbria. The sequence continues at coordinate 4,494,537 of NC_072455.1, read as the reverse complement.
GGTTCTGTTCAGGTTTCTGGGGGAAACCCGGCTGGCTCTCAGAGACGTTCTCAACTCCCCCAACCTGGCCGCCACCTTCACCGTCTCCCTGCTTGACACCAAGAGAAACAACACAGGGGTGAGCACACACACACACACACACACACACACACACACACACACACACACACACACACACACACACACACACACACACACACACACACACACACACACACACACACACCGAATGAAGCACAGACTGATTAATTTACAGTCTCATTGTATCGTGAAGCAATGACAAATCATAAATCACTCTGAGTTTCCTGTCTGGGTCTAAACATAGAGAGAGACTTTCCTGAGTCAGAGCAGAATAACGACCATTTACCTCTTTTTAATCCTATTAAATTTGAAGATGTATCAGTCCTAAGTGATGCAGTCTAATTGCCAACCGGGTGGGATTATTCAACTTGTTCCCAGTGCAGTTTGTGGACCTTGTTTTAGAGTTTAGAATTAAAAAACAACTTGTTCCGAACGAAACAAAATGTTTGGACAAAAATGTTTGGAATTATTTGTTGGAAACAGGTGAACTAATGTCACCACACAGTTTTGTTCTTGTTGTTTTAAGGAGATGAAGATTCTATAACTAACTAAATGACAGAATCGAATGATGTTGCCATTGCACACACACACACACACACACCACACACACACACACACACACACACACACACACACACACACACACACACACACACACACACACACACACACACACACCCTGATATCCTTGTTTACAGAAACACTACAGCTTATCACTTAAGCTGCTTTTTCCTGTTAAAGGAAACTGCAGACGACTACACCTTTAACTGTTCCTCACACCCGGCAGGGGCAGCATAACTTATGCTGAAAAGACCTCTTTTGTTTTATACAATAACACACCTTACATCCCTTAAACATCCTTGTATAAGGTAAAGGAAAACATGAAGTTTTGAGTATTTACACTGAAACGCTCATCCCCTCATGCACAAAGCTTTAGTTGTTCATTATCAATCAGCTGTTCTTTTGTAAAATAGAAATGTCAGCGCTTTGGAGTGTCGTTTGCATTCATTTGTGATAACGCAGAGTGCTTGAAATGTAAATAAAAAGGTCCCATAACTCTGCACATGCAGCATTCGGTGGCAAAAAGTTTGAGTTTTATAAAAAATATTGCTATGCACGTTGCCTAAATGGATGGAACAAAAGTACAGATTTGTTGGAGATTTATATTTCAGTTTAGATTTAGTTTAAAGTTTTGATTATGATGCTCTTGCTATAATTATGATATGTTTACATTCACTGTGATGCGTTTATGTTCATTATGATGCAAATAGTTTCATTATATTGTGTTTACATCATTATGATGTGTTTTCCGTTCATTATAATGCGTTTATGTTTATTATGATGCATTTACGTCAATCATGATGAGTAAACGTCATTATGATGCTTTTACATTGTGTTACGATGCGTACATTACATTACATTACATTACATTACAGTCATTTAGCAGACGCTTTTATCCTAAGCGACTTACAATAAGTGTATTCAACATAGGTATTCAAGAGAACTACTAGTCACCAGAAGTCATAAGTGCATCTCCTTTCTTAAACAAGCATCTAAAAGCATAAACCAGAGCAAAAGTATAGTGCAGAAGCAAATTACTACGAAAACAATAATTGCAACAGACTAATACGAATAGGATAAGTGCAATAAACATTACATTACATTACAGTCATTTTAGCAGACGCTTTTATCCAAAGCGACTTACAATCAGTAGTATATTACATATCATTCACCCATTCACACACTGATGACAGGCTACCATGCAAGGTGCCACCATCAGACTAACTAACATTCATACAACATCCAGTCCACACCGATGGCAAGCCTTCGGGAGCAACTTGGGGTTAAGTGTCTTGCCCAAGGAAACATCAACTGCCGAAGCCGGGTATCGAACCACCGACCCTCTGATTGGAAAACTACCTTGCTCTCCACTACGCCACAGCCAAATATGAATACAATAAGTGCAGCGAACTGATACGAATACAATAAGTGCAACAACTAATACGAATGCAATAAGTGCTACGAGGAAGGCTCAGGGTAGTACTTCTTGAAGAGGTGAGTTTTCAGCCTGCGTCTAAAGATGGGCAGCGACTCTGCTGTCCTGACGTCAGTGGGGAGTTCATTCCACCACTGAGGGGCCAGGACAGAAAAAGCTGTGACCGGGTGGATCGGCCGCAGGGACCTCTGAGCGACGGGGCAACCAGTCGCCCGAGGCAGCAGAGCGAAGTGGTCGGGCGGGGGTGTAGGTCTTGACCATGGCCTGGAGATAGGAAGGAGCTGTTCCTTTCACTGCCCTGTAGGCTAGCACCAGAGTCTTAAACTGGATGCGAGCTCTTACAGGGAGCCAGTGTAGAGAACGGAGAAGGGAAGTTGTGTGGGAGAACTTGGGGCGATTGAACACCAGACGTGCTGCAGCTTTCTGGACAAGCTCCAGAGGTCTGATGGCCGACGCCGGGGCTCCGGCAAGTAGTGAGTTGCAGTAGTCCAGGCGGGAGATGACCAGAGCCTGGATGAGCACCTGCGCCGTCTCCTCAGTGAGGAAGGGGCGAATCCTCCTGATGTTGTAGAGGAGGAATCTGCAGGAGCGTGTGACCGATGCAATGTTTGCTGAGAACGACAGTTGGTCGTCCAGGGTCACACCCAGATTCCTCACAGTCCGAGTTGGCGTCACCACGGCATCATCAATGGTGATGGACAGGTCTCGGTGCGGGCAACCCTTCCCCGGGAGGAACAGTAGCTCGGTTTTGTCCAGGTTGAGCTTCAGGTGGTGTGTCGCCATCCACTTCGAGATGTCAGCCAAGCACGCAGCAATGCGTGCCTCCACTTGGGTGTCACCGGGGGGAAATGACAAGACCAGCTGGGTGTCATCGGCATAACAATGGTAAGAGAAGTCATGCGAGCGAATAACAGAACCCAGAGATGTTGTGTAGAGCGAGAAGAGAAGGGGGCCCAGAACTGAACCTTGTGGAACCCCCGTAGTCAGCATGCGTGGTTCCGACACGGCCCCCTCCATGTCACCTGGTAGGATCGGCCTGTCAGGTAGGATGCAAACAGGGAGAGTGCAGAGCCTGAGACGCCCATCCCCTCGAGGGTGGAGAGGAGGATCTGGTGGTTCACCGTGTCAAACGCCGCTGACAGGTCCAGGAGAATCAGGACAGAGGAGAGAGAGTTTGCTCTCTGATGAGTGACCCACCTTGAACCCGGACTGGTGGGGGTCCAAGAGGTTGTTCTGGTGGAGGTAGGAAGACAGTTGTTTAGAGACAGCGCGCTCAAGCGTTTTGGATAGAAAGGGTAGAAGAGAAACCGGTCTGAAGTTCTTGACATCAGAGGGGTCAAGTGATGGTTTTTTCAGAAGGGGGGTGACTCTGGCAGTCTTGAAAGCCGAGGGAAAGCATCCCGAGACGAGAGATGTGTTGATGAGGTGGGTGAGGAAAGGAAGGAGTTCAGTCGCAATAGACTGAAGAAGAGGGGAGGGGATCGGGTCAAGGGAGCACGTGGTGGGGCGGTTAGATGTAACAAGGTCGAGGACCTCGTTAGGGGAGAGGGGAGCAAAATAGGGTAAGATGGGGTGTGGAGAGGGAAGGGGGAGCTGAGGGGGAAGAGGGTAGAGAGGGAGAGGGTGGACAGGGAGAGGGGGGCTGAGAGAAGGAGGATCTGATATCGTTTACCTTCTTGTCAAAGAAGTTGGCGAAGCTGACAGAGCTGCGGGTGTGGTGGTGTTTTCTGGTGTGATCCAGGTCTCAGTTAGAGCAAGAAAGTTGAGGGAGAGCAAGGATGCGTAGCCTGAGATGAACTCAGCTTTCGGCACTGCCGACTGGCAGTTCCAAAGCCCCCCCGACACCGCCTGCTCACCATGGGCTGAGAGAGTGGGATAGATGAGATTAGTGGGGTCACGGCACCTGGGAGTGACCCACTGTCTACGTGACCACCGGACAGAGGAACAGACAGAAATAGGATGCAAACACATGGTAGTCAATATAAACAAATTACTGACCCGTACAAGTACACGCTCGAGAAGTCATTGCTTGACGAAGTCTGGCTTGAAAAAGTCGCCCTGTTGCCTTCGTTCGCCCTAGCCTTCGTTTGCCCGACGCTTCCAGCCACCAGCAGTGGTTAAGGACCTACCTACTGATTGCTCATTGTCTGCCAGGAGTGTAAGCCACTCCCCCTAGCAGTTAAGAGGACAATTGACCTATTGAAACTGAACCACACCTCTCAAAGCAGTTCCTAATTACAGCAACAGCACAGACAACAGAATCAGCAACAAACACTAACACTTTTAAGCAGGCTTGGTACAGTTAAGAGCAAATTATGAAAGCAAGAACAATATACTTAGTCTATCCTAGCAGAATCAAGTAGTTCAGTATCCCTCCAGAAGTCAAATACACTGGACTTCTCAGGACTTACAGGTAAATATAGATATTTTAGAAATATGGAGGTAATGAGTACTACAGCTGTTTCTTTTATGAAAGTGTTATTTTGCCTGGTTTCATTAGAAATGTAATTAGCAACACTGCCATCATTTCCGGGCACATTTCTTAAAAAACATGAATAAAGTATAATTTATTTATTTATACGTATCCATCGATTGTAAAGCCTTTGTTTTCATTATGATGCATTTGTCTTCATTGTGATGCATTTAAGTTCATAATGATGTCTTTACATTAATTGTGATGTGTTTGCTTTTATTATGATGTCTTTGCGGTCATATGATGCGTTTAAGCTCATTATGATTCATTTGCTTTCATCATGTTGCCTTTACAGTCAATATGATGTATTAACTTTAATTATGATGCGTTTGCTGTCATTATGATGTGTTTACGTTCATTATGATGAACTATACTTGGATGTTAATCTCATGTTTCCCCTCTTTACTTTTCACCATCACTCATTAAAGCATGTACCTGTGCTTTCTGTGTTTCCACTAGGCCACGCTGACCCTGCAGGTTTCCTACGTCCCTCCTCCAGGATCGGCTCCAATGTTTCATCATCCTCCTCAGCCTGACGCTCTGTCCCATAACAACAACCCCAATGTGGAGATGGACACAGTCACAAGTAATATAATCTGTCATATACTTATTGAATAAGTAAAGTCCTGTGTCTCATATTTATTGACTTTTCTACATGTGACATTCTCTGTCGATCATTCTGCCTTTGTAGTGATTTCTCTGGACACGCTGGGCGAGGAGGATACAGAGAGTATGATCATGGTGGAGCCGACAGAGGACCAGGGGCCCGACGACGGGCGCTCCATGGTCATCATCGGCCCTCAGGGGCCCTCGGGTCAGGAGTCCCCCACCGCCCAGACGCCTAAGCGCTCTCCGCCGTCCTACAACACCCAGGGAGGGCTGAGGAAGAGGAGGAGAGGAGCCAGCAGTCAGCAAAAAACACTGCCCAACAAACCTCAGGACTTACAGGTAAATATAGATATTTTAGAAATATGGAGGTAATGAGTACTACAGCTGTTTCTTTTATAAAAGTGTTATTTTGCCTGGTTTCATTAGAAATGTAATTAGTAACACTGCCATCATTTCCGGGCACATTTCTTAAAAAACATGAATAAAGTATAATTTATTTATTAAAAATCATACAAATGGAAGCAAAAAAAGCTGGTCTTTTTAAACAGAGTTGATGGTAATGTATATTAATGTTATAATAATTAGTAGTTTTGATGTTGATGAATTTATTGGCACTCATTGTTCATGGTAGATATAGGGATATACGTTTGGATTGATATATATTTATAATTTTTAAAGACACAAATAAATATATATGGCAGATTAATGCTTTTGCTTCAAGCTATGTACAATTCTGTAATGTGTTGGATCATCAGTATTTGCTCACAGCTCCACCATGAGGTGGTTTAGGAATATTACACAAGGAATACAAGACGGAACTTACATTATGGTCACAATATCTTTGTGAAGAAGACGATACAAAGTGTTCAGATCTTTTACTTAGGTAAACATATTAATACCACACTGAAACAATGCTAATAAAAGCAAAAGTCCTGCATTTAAAATGTAAAAAAAGTATGTAAATTAGGAGATTATAAGAAATTATCACTATTATACAATCTATCATTAGACAATAAATACTCATGCATTAAAGTAAAAACAGGATTTTACTGTTGAAGTTGGTTGAGGTGGAGTTCATTTTAAACTATTTACTTATGATTATTTTCATTACGGTTTCATCTGCTGATTATTATATGAAAAGTGTACAGCACCTAAAACTAAAGTTATCAGATAAATGTAATGAAGTAAAAAAGCACAGTAACTCAAGTACTTTCAATTTGTACTTGAGTAAATGTACTTAAGAACATTGCACCACTGACAATACTGAATATATGACAAACATTGGCCTTTGAACACACTGTTAACTGATGATTCTTGCAGATAATTTATCATAATAAAAAAATAAATAAAATAAATAACTATATACATATATATATATATGCATTTGTATAAAAATAAAATAAATAAAAATAAATAACTATATATATGCATTTGTATAGTTTAAAGTTTTAAATTGTACCAATCAAAACTGTTAACTGATGATTTTTGCAGATAATTTATCATAATAAAATAAATAAATAAAATAAATATATAATATATATATATATATATATATGCATTTGTAGAATTTAAAGTTTTAAATTGTACCAATCAAAAGGCTCATGTGTCTTCCTGTCCAGGTCCGTGTGCAGGTCATCGAGGGCCGACAGTTGCCTGGCATCAACATCAAGCCTGTTGTCAAGGTAACGGTAGCCGGGCAGACCAAGAGGACCCGCATCAGAAAGGGCAACAACCCCGTCTTTGATGAGGTGAACAGAAAAAGGTTTTAAATGATGTACCAGGAAACAATAAATATCTGTGACTGTCAAACTGCAACTTAAGTGTTTTCCTTTCGACAGACGTTCTTCCTGAACTTCTTCGAGACTCCATCAGACTTGTTCGATGAACCCATCTTCATCACTGTAAGATTTTTTGTTTTGTTTATTTAATAAAAGGTATTTTCATGTCAGTCATTGTCAGAAATGTAACTCTCTTAACCTGCCCTACAGGTGTGTGACTCCCGCTCACTCAGAACTGATGCTGTGATCGGTGAATTTAAGGTAAACTTCACTACAAGTAATATTCCTGCATTTAAAACCTCACTTAAGTCAGTATTATCAGCTAAATGTACTTAAAGTACTTGAATTAAACATCATTGATAGTGCAGTAAACTCCTACTATTATATCTGATGTTTCTGGATTAATATTACTGCTGCATTAATGTGTATGTTGCATTTTACATTTTATATATACTGTTGGCTAGTTTAATCTACATCTTATTCTATTAGATCATCATGTTTGTAGCGTCACTGTCTTGTGAGAACATCTTGTCTCTAAAAAGAAAAACAGCTTTGTGACGATGCATTTTCCAGCTGATCCAAGAGGCTTTCAACAGCAACACATCTGTAGATATGTTGATTTTCACTGGACAGTCTTATGAAAAGAAACTAAAGCTGTCAGATGAATGTAGTGGAGTAAAAAGTGCAATATTTACCTCTGAGATGTAGTGGAGGGGAAGTATAAAGTAAAATAAAATGGAAATTCTCAGGTACAATACATCAAATTTGTCCTTAAGTACAGTACTTGAGTAAATGTACATGGTTGCATTCCTTTGAGTATATAGTGCACCGTGTTCTGGCTCAGTGAGAAGCAAAAACATGTAAAATATTTTGATATTTCTTACAGTTGGATGTGGGCACCGTCTACAATGAGCACAGTGAGTACACGTTTATTTGGACTATATGTTTTTTGGGTTATATTTCATGAAACTTGTCACTAAGGAGCAGGAAGTCTATTTAGTTCCTGGTTCTTATTTTATAGGTCTTTGTCCCGGTATATTATTGGTTAACTACCATACTCTCTCTCTCTGTCTGTAGGACACTGCTTCTTGAGGAAATGGCTGCTGCTGTGTGACCCCGACGACCTCTCTGCTGGGGTCAAAGGTTACCTGAAGGTCAGCCTGTTGGTTTTGGCAGCTGGAGATGAGCCACCGGTGAGTCTGATTGGGTGAAAGAAGATTCACAAAATTACAACATCAAACTAAGGACCAGATAATGTTAAAATACTGCTAACATGCTAGCATGTTACAACAGCACGGCCCTTTTTTGCATATTAGCATTTGTTAGCTTGTTTCCTTGCTAATTGTATGCATGTTAAGGTGTTGAACATTGCATGCTAAACATTATCTTACTAATATCTAGGTTTTAATGATAATTCCAGTCTCTCAAATGTTTTAATATGTAAAGTTCCAGAGGTGGAAAAAGTACTCACATCCTTTACTTAAGTAAAGGAAGAAATACTGAACCACAGTCTAAAAATACTTCATTACATGTCCTGAATTGAAAATGTTACTTCAGTAAAATTACAGAAGTATTATCAGGAAATGCATTTTAAGTATCAGTATAGAAGTACTCACTCTGCAGAATGACTACTATATTTTTCTGTTTTAATCACTGATCATGCATGTTAAGGCATTTTAATGGTGCATTTTGTCACTGTGGAGACAATTTTACATGTTTCTTTCTGTAAAAAGAAACATGCAGTGTAAAACAAGTGTAGTGGTGTAAAAAGTTTCCTATTGAAATGTAATGGAGTAGAAGTATAAAGTAGCATACAATTGAGATACTCAAGTAAAGTAGTAAAGTATGCAAAATGAAACTACAGTGCTTAAATCTCTGTTATTCTCACAAGGAAAATATAAATATAAATCCTCGTACAACCATGATAATTATCCGATAAACATTTTGTCTCCCAAATTAGTTTTTTTATTGTTTATTCCAAGTCGGTGTGTCCTGCTTTTAATTAATGCAGGTTTTTATTAATGTATTACCATATGTGTGTATTTGTATCTGTGTGTCTCCTCCAGGCTGATAAACGGGAGTATGTTGAAGATAAAGAAGACATAGAAGGAAACCTGCTGAGACCGGCTGGTCTGTCTCTGAGAGGAGCCACTTTCAACCTGAGGATCTTCAGAGCTGAAGATCTGCCACAAAGTGAGTCTCTCATGTGAGTTTATTGATTTATGCATCGGATAGATTTCTAATTTCCATCTCTTTTTTCTGTCTTCAGTGGACGATGCCTTCATGGATGGAATGAGGCAGATTATGGGGTTTGACAGCAACAGGAAGAACCTGGTGGATCCTCTGGTGGAGATCCACTTTGCTGGAAAAACTGTGCGTCATTTTGAGCTGAACATTTGGTATCCAAAAACCCAACATTTAACGCAAAACCTAAACATTTAATGTGCGTTGTATTTTCTTTGTTCTTCAGGTCTGCACTAAGATTCTGGAGAAGAACGCCAATCCACAATGGAACCAGAGTCTGGCTATGCCGATTAGGGTGAGACACAAACAGAAAACATTGCAAACACACATTATTATGCAACTTTATTGTGCTTCCAAGATTAGTGTACTCAACATTATCATTATACGGTGTTTGCTTTCTTTTTCTCTTCCAGTTTCCCTCCATGTGCGAGAAGATGAGGATCAGAATTCTGGACTGGTGAATCATAGCTCATATGTTAATATATTCTTTAACATATTGTCAAAAAGTTGCTTTTTGCTTTACATTTTGAAAGTCAAACACTGTGGCCTCCCCTCAGATAAGATTGAATAAACTGTGTGACACTTGAGGCTAGTTTTAACCCATGTTTATTTACATTTTTGGGAAATTGGCACCATTAAAAGTATGTCAAATTAGCATTCCCTTTTTACAATGTATCCATGGATGTCAGACATGTATCACTGGGCTACTTTGATACTGAAGAAAACTTTAAAACGTTGTTATTCTCAGGCAAGTTCTGCAGTTATACAAAGCATCTTTTTACTCTGATATCTAGGAGGATTTCTGAACATTTATTTGCAATGGACATCAGATAATATTGGTATGATATGATATCCTCGAGGAGTGTAGGTCCCACTCAATCCAAAATATGTTTCATTTCTGGGTGTTCAGATTTGAGATATTTCTCACACAAAGAGTACACATTTTTCTGCCAAATTGGCCAATAGGGGTTTTAGCATACCTCAATTGTATTTCATCTCAAGGAGCATCTTTACCTCACATCTCTCCTTTCGTACTCCCCCTTCAACTCTCCCGCAAACCCCTGAAGAAGCGCCCCCCCACAGTTTGAAACCATCTGGTTTAGTAATACATTTTAAATCATGTCATCATTTGGCTTTTAAAGTTATGCTTCAGCGATAATTCTTTCTCTCACTTTCTCATTACAGGGACAGAGCAAGTCACAATGATGTCATTGGCACCACCCACCTCTGTATGTCTAAGATCTCCGCCCCCGGTGGGGAGATAGATGGTAGGTAACTGGTCTGAACTGGACTAGACCTGACCAGTTTGGTTTGGACTGGTTTAGACTGGAACTGTCTGGCTTTGACTGCATCGGATTGCTTATACTTAACCCTTCTAGTCTGGTTTGGTTTGGTTTGTTTGCATCAAATTGACACATTGTTGCACTTTACACTGCCTTAAAACAAATCAAGGTCACAAGAATCAAAAGGTCCAGTTTAAATGTATAAATTTACATTGGAAAGTTCAGGTGAATGTTCCTCCAGACTGGATGGTAAGTAATCTGGAACACTTTGGGTTTATATGGCGCTATGGTTCCTCATCCAGACTAGATTTTAACATGACGGAACAGGACCCGGTTGTACCTAATTGGTGTAATCTGGATTATAAATTATTGACGAGGTGAAGTGGGATCGTGCCAGGTTTGGGCCATATATAGAATTGATTTGATTCACTTGAATTTTTGTTTTTGCACTTTGTGTAAAGTGTTTACATTGTGAAAATACAGACCACGTGATTTGATTTTAGCTGTTTAGATTGTCTGGTCTACATATTGGTCTGACTCAGTTCAGCTCATAGCTCAGGACTGCACTGGCATGGAATCTAAGACTGTATATAAGGAGTGGAAGTTATCACCGTGATGCCACCCATTGGTTTGTGGACTTCGTATTTGGAAGCCAAGAATTAGAGTTCTGCATCTTGGCTGTCAACATCTTGCTCTTTTGCTGTTGCCCATCCTGTCTAGTCTATTTGACTCTAAATGGACCAAAATGTACTAAATTAACATTATGTTGTATTGGAGAAGAGTTTGGAGTTCTTTTGAGGGTTGATTTTGAATTTCAAGTCTTGAACCCCCAGATTAATCGTCGTTTTTTGAACATAATAGAGCATGTACATTTGGTTAAGTGACAGGCATGAAGACTAACTTTGTATTGATTGCGTGCTGAATACTGATTTTGTTTTAGTCTCCGGTCCCTGACGTGCCTCACAGTTGTCTTGTCCTTGTCCTAGATGAAGACGACATGCATGAGTTTTTCTCACTGTGTGTGCCATTTGTACTTTTGTCTTTTTCATTTTGACAACATGTGTGAATAATAATGAATCATCAGCATATAGCCGTTTAATGTCAATAACAGAGCGAATAATTCACTTTAAAAGAGCATTGTTTCAAGTTATGTGCTTGAAACAAGCCAAATGATTTTGCTTTGAGTATTAAGGTTTTCTTTGCATTGTGGTCAAGTGCATTTGATTGGGTTTGCGTGGCGTTCAAAGACATCCGTTTCCTTTCCTGTCTGAATCTGAACCTCTGTCTGTGATTCTGAACCACACTTCCTCTCCACGCATGCAGATGACTTGACTCCACGGACCGTCCTCTCTGGCAGTATGTCCACCCATCCTTCCTACACCACTTCTTGATTTTGTTTTATTAAAATGTCCTTTTCCTTTCAACTCATAACTGCTTCCATCTCTGCTTAATTCTGATGAATCTATTTTGTCAGGCGCCCAAAATTTCATCAGTCAATAAATCAATCAGTCTTTTTTTCATTTTCTTTTCTTTTCACCGTTACACATTCTTTTTATAATTATCTATTTGCCATTTTGTATCACTGCAGTTGATGACAGTCTTGGTTTCCTGCCAACGTTCGGTCCCTGTTTCGTCAACATGTATGGCAGCCCCAGAGAGTTCACCGCCTTCAACGATCCGCACGAAGCGCTCAACCTCGGAAAAGTAACTCCACATTTGTTTTTTTTTCACTTTTAAATACAATCAGTAGAAAATGATAAAATGAAACCATCCAGAACCTGATTTTTGCATGAAAGTATCTTTGAGATAAACGGCTTTCCATTCTGAATGTTTGACTTTTTAATGTGTTTTTATTGTGATGCACATCAACTTTTTTATTTCTTCAGCTTATGGTTTTATTGGAATTGTTGTTAAAATTGAAATTTACATAAAATAATCTATTCTGTGCAAAAAGAATGTGCGATAGAATTTGCAAATGTTTGCAGTATAAAGAAAAAAACAACATGTGCAAAAATAAGAATCCATAGATTTGCCTACTGTAATCTATAAATTGTGATATTTACTTGTTTTTTGTAAGTAATAGTTTGCCCAAAGACACTTTACTTACACATAAGACAAAAAAAGACAATTTTACAAATTAATATCATACTAATAATATAAGTGTAGCCTGATATCTGCAACTGTGTTAAAATACCAGCTTTAAACACTTGAATACACATGTAAAATAGTTGTGCAGTTTTCAAATGTTGATTTAGAATTTGAATGTCAGCTTTATGAACAAAGCCCCAAAGCTTTGAGCTATTCGGTACAGCCCTACTTTCTAAATTTTATTAGAATTGCTCTTTTGAATAATGTCGCCATTTTCATGTCTTGCGCTGTAAGGAAGCCTATATATCCTTCCAAATGTCTGTGGGTAGACGAGTAAAGGCTGTCACTAGTTCAATTTTTATTACACCTGTGTCTTTAACTGATTGTCTGTCACCGTTTAAATAAATATTGCACCTTGTAAAGATCTCTTTCTGTTTGTCAGGGTGAGGGCGTGGCGTACCGAGGCCGAGTTTTAATGGAGCTAACTACGAAACTGGCAGACAAGCCGGAGCAGAAAAATGAAGAAATACCATCAGATGACCTGCTGGTGGTGGAGGTGAGAGGGAGGAAGGTTATAAACAGCTGAACAAAACAAAGAAATGCATCATCCATCTTTCCCTTTTTTCTCTTTCTTCATGTCCGTCCAACAGAAATTTCTAAGGAAGCGGAAGTTCTCTCTCTTCGTGGCGTTTTACTCGGCCACGCTCCTCCAGGACGTCGACGACGCCATCCAGTTCGAGGTCAGCATCGGTAACTACGGCAACAAGTTCGACTACACCTGCCTCCCTCTGGCCTCCACCACCCAGTTCAGCAGGGCTGTGTTCGACGGTAGGTCAAAGGTCATGTTGCAAGTGGTGCACTGTAGTCCAGGTGAAACCAACAGACATTTAAAGGGCCAGAATGTAGAATTTTAGGGGATATATTATCAGAAATGTAATATAATATTCATAACTATGTTTTTAATAGTGTATAAACACCTCAAGCTAAGAAAAGTTTTGTTTTCATTATCTTAAAATCATATCCATATAGGGAGCTGGTCAAGTTGCAATGCCATGTTTCTACAGTAGCCCAGAATGGACAAACCATTCAGTTGGTTGCAATCTGCAACCTCACCACTAGATGCCACTAAATCCTACACACTTATACTCATATTGATAGCAAAGCAGCAAAACTACTTTATATGTGCAATAAATTCAAAAACCAACTGTGTAAATGTGCAATAAGTTAAGATTTGTTATTATTATGTATGTGAACAAAACAAACAAAGATATGTTTATTAGTTTTAGTTGCATTTTGGTGTACGTTTGCAGCAAATAAATATACAGATATAAATGTGCATTAAATTAATTAATGATGGCAGTAATTATTTTTATGCTAGTTTCCACAATAATGTTTTCAGCTTCCAAAAGAGAAGACAAACTATCCACTGGTTTAAATTTGATTATTTTACATGACTTCTTTTTTTTTCGTGTCATGCACACAACCAGTCCAACCGTCATGGGTTTATAAGACACAAAAGATACAGCTGCACTGCTCAAACATTTAATTCAATAATAATATTACAGGTTATTTCACCGATCGGTCTTAAACAAATCATCCTGCCAAATAAAACTAAATAAGACGACCTTATTGCATTGTGGCTAAAAAAGCATCTATTTTACTTATATTAAATTATAATTGAGTGTACCGTTGCCAGCTGTATCATCCTCTTGTTGTTTTTATTTGTGTGTGTGTTTGTTCCAGGTTGCCACTACTACTACCTCCCCTGGGGAAACGTTAAACCAGTAGTGGTTCTGTCTTCAGAGTGGGAAGATATCAAGCCGAGGATCGAGGCTCTCAACATGCTGCTGGGGATCATCGAGAGACTGGTGGGGGTTGTATTTTACTTTAAAATAAACTAGAAATAGTTTGGGATGAATCTAGAGCATCTACCATCTAAACATGTGTGCGTGTTTGTGTGTGTGTGTGTGTGTGTGTGTGTGTGTGTGTCCAGGAGGTGAACCTGCAGCGGGTGCATCTGGAGGTGAAGGTCAGTGATCTGGAGGAGGTGGAGCTCCGAGTGGTGGAGCTGTTGGATCAGGTCATTATAGACTGCAGGTAAACACTGTGTAATGTCACTGACAAGTACTGTGGGATTTAAGTACATTTACTCAAGTACTGTGTTACTTTATACTTCTATTCCACTACAGTACATCTCAGAGGGAAATATTGAACTGTTTTCTCTTCTGCACCTATTTTACAGATATAATTAGTTTACCTTGAAAACATATAATCATTTTATTAAATACGACACGCTGTTACAGATTAAAGTACCCAACATTATATAATGTAGTATCACAGTCACAGGGGCCATTTTTCTGCATAACAAATACATTTACAACAGGTGGGACATTTCTGCTTTCATAAAATCAAGCTTTCAAGTAAATGAGAGCTTCCTGCAGGATTTTGAAAACAGAGCAGACATTTTTCTTTCCATTTTATTTCTCATAATTACGTAGATAATAATCTCAATAATTCAGGATATAGGGCAAATGTTTTTTTCAAGGGACCGCGGTGAGAATTTCGAAGATTTAAATGTAATAAAATAAAATAATGATGTTATTATCTCATCACCGAAGGAGGAAACACAGTTGTGATTGATTATATGGACCACTGATGAAAATATTACAGTATTTATATATTTTCAGTATTAAAAATGTCTGTGGTGACAATCCCAGGAAAAATGTTCATTTACAGACTTTCACCATTGTACACACAAAAAATGAAACTATGCACACAATTCCTAAAACTTGATGCTCATGTATCAACAACAAGACTCTCTTTGTATCACTGTCCTCAACATAATTTCTGTTTGATGGACTACAAACTGGACAGAAAATCGTACAGTGTTGTAGTTCTTTGAAGTGTTATCTTGCTTGACAAATTATGTATGATTTATTTTTTTAAATTTTTTTTGTTGCTTTGTTTGATATTTGCTCTTCCCTTTTTAAGCCGATGACTTCAGACCTTCTGACACTTCTCTCTCTCTCTCTCCAGTGAAGAGCTGCCCTCGATCGACCAGTGGCAGTGTGCGACCCCTCTGGACCGCTCGCTGAGGCACATTCGTACCCTCCACCTGCAGCAGATCGTAGCGGCGGCGGAGTCTCTCAAGCACGGAACCGCCACCGAGCTGTCCACGGTGCTGGAGCAGGTCGAGGACTGGGCCAGCAGGCTGAGGACAATGGCCGAGGAGGTGAGACTGTTTTTTAAGTACCCATTATGTTCTCCTGAGGTTTTAGAGGTGTGGACATTAGCTGGGCTGAAGAAGAAGAAGAAGAAGAAGAAGAAGAAGAAGAAGAAGAAGAAGAAGAAGAAGAAGATAGATAGGTCAAGAAGAAGAAGAACCTCAAACACATTTTTGGGACTCTAATTCTACCTAAAAGCATCTCAAGCATAAGTAAAAAAAGTTGTGACGTGATTAAGTTTTAGTTTTGTGCAGAATTTGTATAAAACTTCAACATTTGCATGAAAAAACTTTGGAAAAACATCTGTTTTATTCTATCTATTGCACAAAAAGGAGGAGTAGCAGAGATGGGTTGTAATAATAATTGTTATTAATAAATAAATAAAAGTCTTGAGTGAGTTTGGGAGAAGCCGTAGTATTTATATGTTTTATGTCTGAGGCTGTAAACGGGGAATTGTATCCTATAGCACAAAAAGAGACGGCATAAAAGTCAAAGAAAATACTAATACGCTTTCTCTCTCCCTCCCTCTCTATGTCTCTCGCCCAGCCTCAGAACAGTCTCCCAGACATCGTGATATGGATGCTGCAGGGCGACCGCAGGGTGGCGTACCACCGCATCCCAGCACACACCGTGATCTTCTCCCAGCAGCACTGTGGGAAACACTGCGGACAGCTGCAGACCGTCTTCCTCAAGGTGCAAACACACACACACACTCTCACACACACACATACACACATTACATTACATTACATTACAGTCATTTAGCAGACGCTTTTATCCAAAGCGACTTACAATCAGTAGTATATTACATATCATTCACCCATTCACACACTGATGACAGGCTACCATGCAAGGTGCCACCATCAGACTCTAACTAACATTCATGCAACATCCAGTCCACACCGATGGCAATACACACACATTTCGTCCTCTAGAATAAAGTTTTACTGCCCGTCCATGTGTGTTGTGCAGAACCCACAGTACAGCGGCAGAGAGGCCAAACTTCCGGGTCAGCTGAGGGTCAAAGTCTGGTTCGGATTGGCCGCTGACGTCAAACACTTCAACCAATACGCTGAAGGGAAACTGTCGGTCTTTGCTGAGACGGTAAGATGCTCGTCATACTTCAAATGTTACTGCTGGTACTACTGATATGTTTACTGTTACTACTGCTATTATCAGGACTTCTACTGCTAAAACTTACTGCTCCAAAAAATACCTCTATTGCAACCAGATCAGTTATCCTGTAGAACAATTACTATTACACAGATGCTCCTATGTGTTCAGGATTTAGACATTTATGATGGCTTCTACCTAAAACACAAAGTACTGATTTTAGCCGGGAAATGTTTAATTGTTCGCTAACCCCCAAATGTTGCATCATAATAATTAGAAAATGCTTTAATCTCATAAAAAGGCATCACAGTGAAGTCTCTCTCTCTCTCTCTCTCTCTCTCTGCAGTATGAGAACCAGACCCGACTCGCCCTGGTGGGCAGCTGGGGAACTACAGGTCTGACCTACCCGAAGTTCAGCGACGTCACTGGACGAGTCCGACTGCCCAAAGAGAGCTTCAAACCCTCTCCGGGCTGGACCTGGACCGGAGACTGGTACATCAGCCCCGAGAAGACGTAAGTGCTGATGGTGCTAAGTATTTTTTTTAAACTGCATTTTGTGCCTATTTTAACTTTTTGGTGCAACTTTAATAACTACAATTCAGTGTTTTGTATTGATTTACTTCTGTGTCTTTATTAAGCAATCAAACTATTTTCCACACTGCAATTAAAAAAAAAACATTTTATTGCAAGTAAAGTGTATTTATTTTTATTACATATTAGTATTTGATAAAAAAAAAAACTAATTCAAATCAAAAAGTTTAGTTCCAAGTCATCATGCAAGTAAAATAATTCACAAATTAAAGTATTTTCTAATTTAATTAAGAATTTAAGAACAATATACCGAGTAATCTGAATTAGTCAGGATCAATATCGGCGACGTAATTGTGTATCACGATATCTTGATGTATGATACTGTACTGAAAAACTAAATTATGTTGAATTATCTCCCAGTCCTTCATTATCCATTAAATATTGCCAAGTAGTCGCTCTGATCGTGACCGGCCAATAGAGACGTGTCTTATATCTTTCAGCGTCTCCCGTCCACGAGATACAGCTCAACAGCAAAGAAAACTTTTGGAAAAGCAAAGTTTATGTCATCTGCATTCAAACATTTTTTTCAATTGCAGTGTGGAAAGTTTAGCTCCCATTCCTATTTTGTTTGATTGTTAAATAAAGACACAAAAGGAAAAAGAACCCAATAGTTTACTGGATAAAAAAGTTGTTTCTGGAAAATCACCTGGTCATACAAAACTACAGTGGCCCACAGGGGACAGTCAATACTTCTTAGCATTAATTTAGCTTTTGTCTGTGTGTCTTCATGTGTACTGTACAAACATCTGTGATGACAAACCCTCAGGCTGCTGTTTGACGTGGACGCCGGTCACATGACCTTCACAGAGGAAGTGTTTGAGAACCAGATGAGGTTACCGGGCGGACAGTGGATTGGCATGCCGGAGGGCTACACTGACGTGGTACGTGTATAAATACTGTAAATGTGTGTGTGTGTGTGTGTGTGGTATATGTGTTGTTCATCTAAACAAATGTGTGTGTTTGTGTCAGAATGGTGAGAAGGCGGTGCCAAAGGACGAGGTGGAGTGTCCTCCAGGTTGGGTTTGGGGGGACGAGGAGTGGAGCGAAGATCTCAACAGGGCTGTGGGTGATCAAGGTGCACAGACACACACACACACACACACACACACACACACACACACACACACACACACACACACACACACACACACACACACACACACACACACACACAGAAAACAACTAAGGCTAAATCATACACAACAATAATAAGTACTGTATTTGAGTACAATTTTGAAGAACTACTGCTCTTTTATACTTTGACTTTAGAGAACTTGGAGAAAAGTCATAAATAGACTTAATTTTAATTTTGATTTAATTTGAATTACACTTGAATTAATTTTCATTTTAATTTTAATTAAATAAAAAATTCAGTGTCTGATGCTCTTGCCAATGTCCTGAAATTTTTCTTTTTTCTTTTTCTTAATCATCTCACAACCCTCATGTAATAGTAATTAAAACCTTAAACAGCTGATGCGTCAGTATTAACACTATAATGATGTCTACATTTTGCTGATAATACTTTTGTACTTTGTTAATTTCATTTTTACTTATTATCAAGTACTTTTAAATTGTTGTATTAGAAGTTTTAGTTAAATAAAGAGTTGGAATACTTCTTCCTCCACCAGGCTGGGAGTACGGCATCCCCATCCCTCCAGACCGCCGCCCCAAGTCATGGGTGCCGGCAGAGAAGATGTACCACACCAACCGAAGACGGCGATGGATACGACTGAGACAGAGAGACCAGCAGAAGATGGAAGCTCTCAGAAAGGTAGCGAGAAAAAAAAGACACATTATTGAATGGAGCTCTATGGCATCAGAGGAAGAAGAGATATCAGGATGTGATACACATACGATACTTGTTAGTTGGATCACTACATATGATTAATGTAGAACACTGACTTATCATTTTAAATATTGAGATACTTATGGCTTTGGAAAGCTAAACCTAAATAGATTATTTAGGGATAATAAAGGAATCCGATTTTATAAAATACTATTGAACCCAACAAAGTGTAATCCTACTTCAAACAGTGTTAAATAAGGCAATTTGGAAGTTGATATGACAATTTTCCCAAATTTTCCCGAGAATTCAAGATTTTCCTCTCCTTTTTATTTTCATATATATCTGGATCATTTCTTTCCGATTTCATCCAATGAACATTAAGTTCATCTTCTGATGTGATCAGTTGATGTTTCCTCTTCGAGCCACTAGATGGTGGTCTAGTGGCACAAATGAGTAAGATAGAAGATGAAACACACAGATGTTCAGAGTGGTTATTGTGTGTCTGTGTGTGTGTGTGTGTGTGTGTGTGTGTGTGTGTGTGTGTGTGTGTGTGTGTGTGTGTGTGTTTGTGTTTGTGTGTGTGTTAATAGCAGCGTCCAGATGAGGCGGAGAGGGAGGGGTGGGAGTACGCCTCGCTGTTCGGCTGGAGGTTCCACCTGAAGCCGAGGAAGACGGACAGCTTCAGGAGGCGCAGGTGGAGGTACCGCATGGAGCCGCTGGAGAAGACTGGAGCGGCGGCCATCTTTGCTCTGGAGTGTTCTCTGGTGAGAGACAGAGAGAAGGCCGGTAGTCCAGTTCATCCCAAAGGTGTTGGATGGGGGGTTGAGGTCAGGGGTCTGTGCAGACCAGTCACGTTCCTCCACACCAAACTGGGAAGACAATTTCTTCATGGAGCTGGCTTTGTGGACAGGGGAGAGACAAGAGACAAACACAAAGTTGAAAGCACACTTTATTTTGAAGAAAATATTCTATACAACTTTAAAATTTCGTGGCCCAAACTATGATAAAACTGCCCAAGATCAAAAGTACACAAACGTATGTGTCCATTGCCATGTGGTGCCAAAAGTATAAAGACTTTTATTTTGAAGGCCATGCTCTGTTTCATTAATATGTGTTTTATTAATATTTCACAGCAGCTTCTTGTCTTCTTTTCTTTCTGAATGTGATCTTCCTCTTCCTCCTCCTCTTCCTCCCACAGAGCAGCATAGAGGACAAGAACGAAGACAAGTCCATCACGACCACGTTCGGAGTCAACAGACCGACCATTTCCTGTTTCTTTGACCGTAAGACGACGCTCAACACAGTTTTGGCCTCCCATCCATTTTTTCATCTATCTCTTATTGTGTCAACACAATGTGTGTGTGTGTGTGTGTGTGTGTGTGTGTGTGTGTGTGTGTGTGTTGTGTGTGTGTGTGTGTGTGTGTGTGTGTGTGTGTGTGTGTGTGTGTGTGTGTGTGTGTTTAGGCGGCACCCGCTACCACCTGCGCTGCTACCTGTACCAGGCCAGAGACCTGCCGGCGATGGACAAAGACAGCTTCTCAGGTACTGTGCAGTGATCTGTCATATATCAGCTGTGATGCATTTATTACTTCAGTGCCATCTGGTGGCTGGAAAGTTTCATAAGTGAGTTAAAAAGTGAGAAGGCCAAAAAAATGATGTCTTTTCACAGCATCCATGTGTATTTATTGTTTATCACCTGAGTTTGATTTTCCAAAACCTGCTGCTTTGCAATCAAGATAACTAAAAAAAAAAAAATACATTTGGGTTGGATTTGATGATGACTTCAAACTTTCAGGTCTTCACACGTTGACCTTTGCCCTCTTAGAGCTCCTAGTAACATTTCTTCTCTGTTCCCCGCTGACACTGTGGCATTATGCTGCTCTCACACCAAAACGTGAACACATTTTTGCCTTGCGTTACTTGTGCGAGCTTGACCGCTGGAATTTATTTGAATTTATTCAAGACTATATGAACCCAAAGTAAACTGATTTTTGCTTCGATTTAGTTGCAATAAACAGATCAAAGGGATGCCGAAATAACTACATCCTGATGCCGATTTGTAAAAAGTCTGAATTAATGCTTTGTCAGGTCTCTCCATAAGAAAACTTTTGAAACGCTTGTTTTCTGAATGTAGTTTGAGTTGAGAATATGTCATATATATGATAGTTTTGATTCAATTAAGTGGCCAAAAAAATCAGTAAATACAGGTTTAATAGTCATTAGTTTCATGTCTGTGGGTGACGTTTTGCTATCACACTCGAGGAAACTCCCAAACTCAGGTCATCGCCTTTCCAAATACAAAAGTGTGTCTTTAAACTCTAAAAATAAGCATCAAGCATTAATATCAAGAAGTGTTTTTCTGCTTTTATAAAGCCTCAGTCGGACAAGGAGAGAGAGAGAGAGAGAGAGTGTTTAATACTCATTATTTGGGGCAAATCACCAAAAACGTAATGTAATGTTATTTTAATTTTTTTTTTAAAGGTCAGATTATGAATAGAGTTTTGGTGTAGCTGCACTGTAGCCCTGAAAACAAACTGAGGGAGAGAAAGAGAGGACAGTGAAGTTATTATCTGAAGAAGGTCATGGAAACTACGGCTACTGTGTGTGTGTGTGTGTGTGTGTGTGTGTGTGTGTGTGTGTGTGTGTGTGTGTGTGTGTGTGTGTGTGTGTGTGTGTGTGTGTGTGTGTGTGTGTGTGTGTGTGTGTGTGTGTGTGTGTGTGTTAATCAGAAACCCATCGCAGACTCAGATGTAAAAACAGAGACGAGGCTTTGAATAACAGAGGGATGAATAGACAGAGGGAGGGAGGAATGATAGATGATGGAGGGAGGGAGGATAAAGAGGGTGAGAGAGAAGCGCACACACACACACACACACACACACACACACACACACACACACACACACACACACACACAGTGTAACGGGTGAGCAGAGTTGATGGATGGGCTTCTGTTGTGTGTTAATCTGGTGTTACATGGCGTCTGGGCGGCCATGATTAAAGAACATCAGCTATCAAAGAGGGAGATCTATCTTTCTGTCTTTGTTTCTTTCTTTTGTTTCTCCTCTCTTTCTGCAAACTGTTCCTCCTCTGTGGAGAAGTTTATACTCCGATGGAGGAGGTTAAATAAAAAATGGCCGCTATTTTGGACTCTCCGGCTCCCCGTCCTCTCAAACGTCACCTCTGTCAAGACGGCTTGTTATTGGTCGATGACGCAGATTCTCAGGTCAAAGTTCAGCAAAGTTAAACTTTATTTTTCACGTTTTAAATCCTGGTGTGTCCAGGCCTTAAATTCTTCTTTCATTCTTTCTTTCTTGTTTGTTCTTCCCGTCTGTCTTTGTCTAAATCTGTTTTTTTTTCTGTCTGTCTCTGTGTGTTTTTGTCTAAATTTCTTCTGTCTGTCTTTTTTTCTGTCTTTGTGTGAATCTCTTTCCTTCTTTTATGTCTTTCTTTGACCTAATCTCTTTATATCTGTCTATGTCTAAATGTCTTACCGTTGTTCTTTTTCCTCATCTCTGTATTTCGGTCTTTGTCTGAATCTTTTTTTTCTACCTGTGTTCCCCTCTTTCTCGGTCTCAGTGGTTTCAGTGTCTTTCCTTCCGTCTGTCTATTTGTCTTTCTTTTTCTAAATATCTTTCTTTCTATCTGCTTGTCTCTCTGTCTGTCTTTGTCTGATTCTTTTTTATTTCTGTTTTTCTGTCTGTCTTATCTTAGTCTCTCTATTTCTTTCTTTCTTTCTGTCTGTTTGTCGTTCAGTCTGTCTTTGTCTTGTTTTTTTTCCTTCCATATGTCTTTTTGTCTTTCTGACTTTCTTTTTCTAAATCTCTCTTTCCTTATCTTTATCTCTGTCTTTCTGTCCATCTGTCTGTCTTTGTCTAAATGTCTTTATTTCATCCTTTCATCCTTCCTGTCCGTCTTTCTTTACTCTTTCCGTCTGTCTTTTTGTGGGTGTGTTTTGGTGATGATCTTTTCTCTCTTCCTCCCTTTTCCCCTCCATCTCCCCCCCCCCCCCATCAGTTCTGTCTGTCTCTCCCTGTCCTTTCTCCTCCTCACCCTCCTCTCTCTCCGTCTCTCTGTCTCTCTAGTCTCCGTTGTGTTCATGTCCCCCCCGTTGTCTCCCACTGGGTTCTATACTGTTTCCCCTCCATCACACAGACTTACATAACCCCCCTGGGCTGTTTGTGTTGCTGTTTACATGAGCTAATGGGCTGTTGGGAATGGACGGTAATTGAATGGGTCACCATGGGTGGTGTGTCTGTACAGTGTGTGTGTGTGTGTGTGTGTGTGTGTGTGTGTGTGTGTGTGTGTTGTGTGTGTGTGTGTGTGTGTAACTTCCAAGGTTAATTGAGGGCTGGTGGGAAAATGCAACTTAGCTTCTGTTTACTCTATCGCTAACGGCTCCATAGAGACTCTTTACTGGGCCTGAAATAACAAACTATTCACTGTGTGTGTGTGTGTGTGTGTGTGTGTGTGTGTGTGTGTCTATAACTGTACATATGTGTGGGTTTTATGCATGTATCCACATTGTAAGATGTGTGTGTGTGTGTGTGTGTGTGTGTGTGTGTTAATGTGGAGGAGAGTGGTTGTGATCTGGAATAACAAACTTCTCTTAGCTCTCGAGCTCGGCATTCCCAAGCTGCTGATGTCACCGTGTGGGACCCCGGGATAGTTTGGAGACACACACACACACACACACACACACACACACACACACACACACACACACACACACACACACACACACACACACACACACACATATCTTAGTTTGTACTAGTATACTTGTGAGGACCCTCATTAAGAAGGCATTCCCTCACTCCAACTATAACCTTCAGCTTCAACCGAGCGCCTGATAAAAACCTGATAGGATCGTTTCGCTGTGAGTTTATCACCTCCGCCAAGATGTTTGATTTTCAGCAGCATTACTGAAAAAACTCATGAAACTTGGTGGAAGGGAACAGCACGGCCCAAGAAACAACCCAATAAATTGAAGCGGATCTGGAAAAACAGGGCAACTAACACATTTGCAACCCAGAAAATAATGTAAAATTATTTATTTCTGTTTCCTCTCCCCAGACCCCTACGCCATCGTGTCCTTCCTCCATCAGTCCCAGAAAACAGTGACGGTGCGCAACACCTTGAATCCCACCTGGGACCAGACGCTCATCTTCTACGAGGTGGAGATCTTCGGCGAGCTCGAGGCCACGATGGCCGCTCCGCCCAATGTCACGGTGGAGCTGTACGACCAGGACACATACGTGAGTGTTTGAAGTCTGTGAATATCATATTTTTATGTATATTTTTTTATTAGATTTAATACCAGCTTTGCATGTTAATATTGGGATGATGATGATGATGATGATGATGATACATGTACAAAATAAGAACTTACTGCTTGTCATCTGAAACTGTGGGCGGTAAAATTTGAGTTTTTTTTAAAGGGACTCTGGTGCTGAAAACGCTACTGCTTTTGTCCACAGGGGGCGCCAAAATCAACACAAACTGAAAGTTCCTCGTTGTAGCTTTAAATAATCATTTTCTTTGTATAAAGACTGTATATATCTGAGTGTGTTTTTAATGTCCAGGGTGCGGATGAGTACATGGGCCGCTGTGTGTGTCAGCCCTCCATGAGTTCCTCCCCACATCTGGCCTGGTTCCCGATCCGCAGAGGGGACAAGAGCGCCGGCGAGCTGCTGGCCGCCTTTGAGCTCATACGCAGAGAAAAGGTCAGAGGTCAACCATCAGCGCTTACTTCATCTTCTACTCATCTTTCCTTCCAGTGTCTTTATTGTCCTTTTCCTCCACTTCAATTTATAAAGAATGTATGTTGTGTTTAAGGGTTTTTGGAATATGAATACTAATATAATAATATAATATAAATGTGTAAGCTGAAAAAAACTATCAAAACAAATGTTGAATAATATATTTTGTTTAATTCTGGCCTTAATTCAACAACTTACAACATGATTTATTCACACTTATTTACAAATTCAATCATTTTATAACATAAATTCCATTTTGTGTCTACAGCCAGCTGTTCATCATATTCCAGGTCAAGAGGTAGGTTTATCATTTTCTTTAAATTTTACCTTTCCAACTAGTTCTCTTTCTTAACTTTTTTATTTTATTTATTTTAACTGGTTTACTTTAAAATTAAACCAGTTTTTTTTCCTGTCTCACCTGCAGGGAGACATGATGACCTCCACCCACGTTCTTGACGAGGTAAAACCTCTTCAACAGAGTTGTCACAAACAACATTCAAATACAAATTTATCCGATAATTATAATTAAGATGTAAATAAAGAGAGGGAACAGGTTTGACTTCCACAAAGGTTGGAAAAGGAACCTTGCTGGAACAGGAAGTATCGTAGATGCTATTTCACCCATTTTGCATTCATTAAAGGATAAAAGTGAACGTATTCTCAGTTCATATAATATTTTATGAAGAAGTTAGCCTTCATTCTTCGTGCATGTTAGGCGTCTTTATACTTCTTGGTTCATGATTAAAAAGATTACATACAAATTGATTTTGTGGGATATCTACCAATCATTTTTGTAGGTAGATCTACGAACGCTGTATGGGAACTAGCGGTTCCCATCCAATAATGAATTATCTCTGATTATGATTATTAGAAATCCAAATTAAGCTTCACAAGCAACAAAATCCTGTGAAATGAGATATTATTTTAGCGACACATCTGTGGGTCTAACAAGCATCTTTGTCTAGTTAAGAAACGCTGAATAACATTAACATAAAAATCCTGCTTTTAAATTAATCAAAAATGTCATAAATGTCTCTGGTCATTGTTAATTTCCTCTTAAATATGAAAAATGAAGTCTTTAATATCTCCTCTGATGATTTATCTTCTACAAATTCTCCTTTCTTTTATTTCTTCATCTTTGTTTCTTCAATGTCACTTCTTCAGTTGATGTTTCCAGGATTCCTCTCTGAAAACCTGGAGCAATGGGTACAATATTCAAACACACATAAAATATAAAATATGAATACAAAACCATCCAACCTGTTTCATGTCTGCATGGTCGTGTACTGTCCAGCAAACAGAGATAACTTCATCATACATGTGTGTAACTGACCTCAACTAATCTCCCTTTCTGTAAAACTATTCCTTTTTTCCTTGTTCCCAACTTTTTGTCATTTTTTCATTCTTTAATAATCCAAAAATCCACTAACAACATTTTGTTTTCTGTAATGCACTTTGTTGATTTTGTGCAGAAATGGTTACCATCCTCCCATTCTTTCTCGTGATCATGTGATCACAAGTATTTCATCATTACATCTGCATCAAATATTATGTCTTTGTAAATAATTGTTTTGTGTTTGATAATTAATAACCAGGAGAAAATACACTGTTACATAACAAAAAAAAGATAAATAAAGCATGTCTTTTTGTTACCAGTAACATAATTAACCTACATTGTTTGTAGTTTTTTAGTGGTTTTAACAACTCATTTGAAATGTTAACACTTAACATTTATTTATGTCACTTTGAAGAAAACTCCGTTTGCCTGGCAGCAAACAGTGTGGCTTTTTTATGCGTTTTTGTCATGTTTTCTGTTGATGACCTGTCTCTGACTCACCACTGTCCTGCGTTCCTATTGGCAGCCGGAGGAGTCCGACCTTCCTCACATGCCCCCTCAGAGAGAAGCCAACGTCTTCATGGTTCCTGAGGGGATCAAACCTGTTCTGCAGAGAACCGCCATCGAGGTATCGATAAGACCTACTACAACTGCTACAATGTGCTTTATTTTTCTGTGGAACTTCTCAGTTCATTTGAAGCATCTCACCTTTAAAATGTACTTAGATTACATTTTATTAACCTCCTGTGGGCTTGTAAGATGGCGTAGCTTGCTCCTTTTGTGGAGGATGGCAACAATGGAGACCCAAAGTCAACACGTCTTATCCAAACGTCCACAGAATTGCTTGAATGAACAGTTTGACAATCTGGGAAAATGATGTGCCTTTTTGCCAAAACTTAAAGAAGAAGATTGCCATTCAATATGAAGCTACAGCCATAGACGGTTAGGTGTGCTTAGCTTAGCATAAAGACTTGAAACAGGGGGAAACAGCTAGCCTGGTTCAAAAGGCTAAAATAATGCAGCAAATCTTTTTATTTCAGGAGCTGGTTCTCGGAAATATTTTTACATTGCTGCTTGAAGAATTGCTTCAACTAAGAGATTCATTTATGGATTATTAAAGTCATTTTTCAGACAATCTACCAATTGATTAATTGACTAATTGTTTCAGCTCTAAAAGGGGCCCCTTAGGCATTTGCAAGATCTTTCATAATCCAAAACATCTGCTGTGAAAATTTGCTGCTTTTCTCTGGTTGATATCAGTTTGTCAAACAGAACAACTAAATTCAGGACTCTCGGAGAATTTCCATTTCTTTTTATTGTTTCAACATTTGAATCGTAAACTCATCTTCCTGTCTCCTCTGTCAGATCTTAGCGTGGGGCGTTCGCAACCTGAAGAGCTTCCAGTTGGCCAGTATCACCTCCCCGAGCCTGCAGGTGGAGTGCGGAGGCGTCACGGTGCAGAGCTGCGTCATCCGCAGCATGAAGAAGAAGCCCAACTTTGACGTCAACACGCTCGTCCTTGATGTGGTGAGGGCGCGGAGACATGCTGGACGTGCACACACACACACACACACACACACACACACACACACACACACACACACACACACACACACACACACACAGGCACACGGGCCTACGCAGATGCAATCAGTGCAGAGGCTCGCTGCTTAAATGGCTAATGAGAGCTCTGCAGTGATGTGGTTTATTGCATCATTTATCTTCATCAGTGAAGCCGCAATAATGGACTCTGTTCCTTCTCCTGTTAGCATGAAAGCAGTGATTCTGAGTGTGGAGGTTGTAGGAGTCACATGTTGGAGACGCTTCCAGCTTTGGCTGTTTTTCCACCAGGAAGGGAACATTTCTGCAGGGTGGGAGACTTCTACTACGGCTACCAGTGTAAACATTACTAATGCTGGGTAAATGCAGGGTGGAGATCTTTAACATGGATGTGATTGTGGCACAATTGCTGACTAGATGCCTTTAAAGTGGATGTTGCTGCAGAAGGAGGTGATACATGTCAATGAATCGGATGCCTCATAAACAACACAACATTACATTTAAGACTTTAATCGCAGAGTGTTTTCGATGATTATTCCCCCCTATCACCGCTCCATAACTATTATTTTTTTAAACCTACAATGGCACCTGACAGAACACAGGAAATTGAGATTTCATAGTCGTCACATTTGCATCAAAATTCACTTAAAGAAAAATAAAGGATTATCTTATCTTATCTTATATTGAAGTTAATGTTCATCACTGTGCACATACATTCACATCTTAATATATAAAACAAACCAAAAGCTTTTATTGACAATGTTGAGTAAGGCACAATCAGACCTGTGTCAGGATATAGTTTTATATTGCAGGACGAATGAAGGCAAATGTCACCTCAACTTTTCCATCCATCCATCCATCCATTCCATAACCGCTTATCCAGTTAAGGGTCGCGGGGGTGCTGGAGCCGATCCCAGCTGTCAATGGGTGAAGGCAGGGTTCACCCTGGACAGGTCGCCAGCCTATCACAGGGCTGACATATAGAGACAGACAACCATTCACACTCACATCCACACCTACGGGCAATGTAGAGTCTTCAATGCACCTAAGCTGCATGTCTTTGGACTGTGGGAGGAAGCCGGAGAACCCGGAGAGAACCCACGCTGACACGGGGAGAACATGCAAACTCCACACAGAAGGTTGTCCGGCCCGGGAATTGAACCCCGGCCCCTCTTGCTGTGAGGCGACAGTGTTAACCACTACACCACCGTGCAGCCCTACCTCAACTTTTGATAACCTTTATTTAAATGACTGTTTATCTAATCCGTGGCAAAGTCGCCAACATTTTTACTGGCCTGTAATTTCACCACAAACATTAAGTCAGTTACAACAGAGACCCAGAAAGGTTTGGCTAGGAGTTAATGTTTCACATACTAGTTGCAGGAAAAGAAAAACCGCTTTGCCAAGACTCCTTTAACTGAACGATGGGGATTTTAGTATTCAGAGCTGAAGCTTACGATGCCAGTGGATCTTGGTGGGAGATTCCACTTTCAGGAAGCTGATATGAGCGACTTATCGGCCTACATGCTCTCTTAAACTTGTGCCGATGTTTCTCAGTTCTTACCGTACTTGTGTGACTCACGAAGAAATAATTGGCTTCTCTACTTTTTACGACAGATTAAACCACAGGAAGCTGCAATTAAAGACGGCAGTTTACGTGGCACCCAAAAGGCTCAAGCTGTGGTCAATCTTTCAAGAGGGGAAAGAATAGGTCAAAGCTTACTCATGCAAAGTTTAAAAAAAAATAAAAAATGTTACTGCAAGAACCGCTGCTGTCTTCTGTTGCCTTTATGCAACCAGACTTTGCATGTAGTGAGAGGGTTTATTGCTTTATTGTTAAAGAAAGTAAACAACTGGACATGTGGTATCTTTTACCCGGGTAGTTATTCTGTGGTCACAAATATCTTTTGATGCTGAATTTTATCCCAGAATCATAATTTTTAGTGGGAATCAATTACTTTGAGAGTCTGATCACTAAGTGAAGTAATCAAATAGTTGTGCAGGGTGGAATATTTTGGGGAAATATTTGTTCTTAAATGGCTCAATATTAACATTTTATTCCCTCAATTAGGGTCTCAAACAGTTACTGTGTATAAATGAAACCATGTGAGAAGTTAAGAGGCTAAATATCCCCCCAAAATTTGGTAATGCATTTTGTTTTTTTTAATAAGCTTATCATTTGTTTTTAGTGTAAAATCTTATTATAATGAAAACTTCAGCAGTGGAGTAAAAAGCCCAATATTTTACTCTAAAATGTAAGAAGTAGCCTCAAGTTAAGTACAAGTACCTTAACGTTTTACTTAAGTATACACTTACTTCCCTGTTTTAGGAAAAAATATTTATTACATTTTACTCTCTGACACCAACAGTACGGGGCTTTCTAGAAAATGTACTATTGTTGCTTGAAAGCAAAAGAGAGAATTTAAAGCGTAATAAATCTAAAGCTAATTTTACAATATATAATTTTAAAGGTGCAGAACGCGATCAAAGTATACATGTGTCTCGAGTCAGTAATTTATTTATATTTACACAAAACTTACAATATTTAAAGCAAAGAAGAACCCTCAGCAGTCATTATTAATCCATCAACTATATATTTGCATTTTGATTACAAAACAAAAAAGAAACAAAAAGAACAAATACAAACAACACAAATACACAACACAAGGACAAGTACGCCCCAGAGCTACAGATCAAAATAATATAATATTCTTACTAATGAGATCATTGCATCACTAATTATTCTTCACTGGACATATCCAGTCTACTTGCAAGGTTTAAGCTTTCTATACATTGTACTGGCTTTTTATCTTTAGCAGTCAAACACTTCTTAAACTAAATGTCTCTTATTTATAGTCTCTTAAAAGCATCTACGGTCCATCTAAGCCTGTAAATATTCTGTCTTCCGTGAATATAGTTCCACAGAGCTTACATCGATGCCGTTACATTCAACCTGCAAGTGTTTTCGTATAAAAACCTAAACTGAAATATGGAAATATTACACACGCATTTTTTCCTAACGGCGGCTCCAGAACAGGCTCAGAGAGTTTTAATGTTAACGATGTTAAGGTCTGAAGTTGATCACCTCACTGTTTTATTATGACAGCTTTAATTGGTGGGTGGAAATATTCACATATTTTTCCCCTCAAATATACGTCCTTGCTTTTGCTCGTGCGCCTTAATGTTAACAAGATTAAGGTCCCGTGTTGACCACGGCGAGAGTGTGACGGCCTCAAGCGGACTCTGGAAATATGCACATATTTTTCCCTTAAATTCAGCCCCCTGAACCGAGTCCAAGTATATAATGTTAACAATATTAGGGCCTTAAGTTGATTGCGTAAGTGTTTTTTCGTCTGCCACGGGGGCATAAGAAGAAAATGTCATGTGCATAGTTTCCTTAAACGCAGCTCTTTGAAGTGTCTAACCGCCTAATGTTAGCTCCCTCAGTTTATTGTGTCAGTTTAGCATCATGAGTCACACTTAAGCTTTTTTAAGGCCAGAGAGGTCAAATGGATTAAAGTTACCAACTATTTGAATTTCTTTTTCCTTGAGTCGGCCTGGCAAATTGAGGTTCGGATAAGGTGCACATATTGCACTCTTAAATAATAATATAATAATAATAATAATAATAATAATAATAATAATAGCTAAAAAGGTGCACTCAATAGGATTTAGATCTCTGTCAGGTGTGTCTGCATAGATCACTGCTGTATTGTGTGATTGAATGAAGACAATAAATATACAATAGAAAGGAATCAGCAGGCAGTCAATGGAAGTATAAAAGCAATAAAAGGTGCCTGTTTTACACAAAAGTGTGACTCACTTCAACAACGAGTGGTCCTTGATCATTCAGCCATAACTATTCACTCAAAATAGTATGCAGTTTGCTGCAGCAGAAATCAGGATTCGCCTTGGACAGACACAGAGGTGCACACTCACTCACTCACTCACTCACTCACTCACGGACGCCCAAACGCACGCTCACAAGCAACTGATCTCATGATCCTCCTGGCAGAGATAATGATAATTCATATTATGGTGGATTTGCATGGTGTCACTTTACACATAAACAAAGATCAAAACCCTGAAGCTCAGTAATTTCGTCCTTAACGTCCGGATTGGACCGTCACCAAGGCGTGACCAATCAACTTCAGACAGTCAGCAGCCATAGCCAATCAGCATCAGGCGGGCAGGTGGCATAACCAATTAGAGTCAAGTCTAGGTCTCTTTTACTCATCTTGTCTGTTTTAATACATCTTGTATTCTTTCTTTTTGATGTCATTTCCCATGTTGTTTATTCCTCTACAACCCTTTTCTCTTTGTTTAACCCCTCTTCCTTTTTATTACCTCCACCCATCCACAGAGACTTCCCTGCGAGGAGCTCTACATGCCGCCGATCGTCATCAAAGTCATCGACAACCGTCAGTTCGGGAGGAAGCCGGTGGTCGGTCAGTGCACCATCCGGTCCCTGGAGGAGTACCGGTGCAGACCGGAGGAGGAAGGAGCGTTGGAGGAGGAAGAGGATGATGAATGGAGACGTAAGACGTGGATGGATACGAACAAATCTCGCAAAGAGCTGAACTGGGGTGATCGATGTTAAAATATACTTTCTGCTGTGCGTTTGTGCGTGCAGGTGTGACGCCGCAGTTAATCAGTGGGGATGTTTTCATTGACATCGATGACGAGGAGCCACTCATGCACGACCAGGTAAAGCCATCCAGTCAGTTTGTTGGTTGGAGTTGAGAACAAAAGAGCAATAAGTGCTTTTATCATGAATGAAAAAGATCATAATTGGCTTTGCACAGTGTATCCCATGAAAAGACCATCAATGAGTTAATACTTGGACTAATACCTACCTTCTCTATGGCCGTTGTGTCCAAATGAAACCCAAATCCTTAAAACGAAGTCACAAATAGAAAAAAAACAACCAATTGTGCATTTATTGGGGACTATTTTCAGCAGCGGATTGATCCACACTTGGGAGTATTTGTGGCAGCATGACAGTGAATGTGGGATTGAGTCTAAATAAACTGTTCATGGTAATGAAGGGAAAATGTCACCCAGTGCAACAGTGAGGTTCATTGATGTGTTTTTAATGGAGCTCTATGGCACAGAGGAGGATCAGATACCAGGCTTTGGATTAACTGTTAATACTTGTTAGTAGGATCTTTATTTTCTAAAGGAAATCTGTGGCTGTACGGCACAAACACAGAGCTAAAAGCTTTCAGCGTTTGTATTAAAAGTGAGGATGTTTTCTTGCTGGACAACTTATTTTAAATTTAGGAACTTTGTTTTTAAAGAATTGCGATGCAACGTTATAAATTCAGCAAAGACTCAGAAAAGAATCTTTTCCTGTCGCAACGTCACAATAAAAGCTCGCTGACCATAATTAGTACTAAAAATGAAGTTTGAAACAACCAAAGTATGACTACTAGATCCAGAAAAAAAGATGCTTCTGCTCGCATTTATTTAGTGAAAGAAACTCAGAAGCTGAACTTTTGCTCTCCAGTTGCTCTTAATTACAGCTGAACTGACTGTAAGCGGTTTAATACCCAATGATCCAGCAATTTTCCTAAAGCATGTTTGAGGAATGTGTGTGCGTGTCCTGACATTTCTGTTGCTGCTTTTTTTTTTATATATGTGCATCTTTGTATTAGTGTGTAAACGTGTGCTTTTTGGTGAGCGGGGTGTAAAGGGCAAGTATGAAACACTCACTTTTCCCTCTGTGTGTGTGTGTGTCAAGTGGTACCAGCAGCATAAATAAACATGTTCTGACATGATGACATGGCAACCGTCTCTGTGGTCGGTGGTTACCGTGGTGACCGCGAGACCCAGCACTCGTCACCAATCATTAACATTCTCTCTCCCTTTCCCTCCGTCGCTTTTCTCCAAGTTTAAGACATTTAGTTTCTTTATTTATTTCACTGTTAATGGGGGAACATGGAAACTATTTTCTAATCAAGCTAATCCCTGTTCAAATGTCTCTAGTTTCAGACACACGATTGACATTATATCACGCACACACTCTATATGCACATATTCAAACCAACAGACAAAACCTCAGATTCAAAATCACACACACAGAGGCCAGCCTGTTGTGTCTTAAAACACACGAAACAACCTCTTATTGCCTGACACACACACACACACACACACACACACACACACACACACACACACACACACACACCACACACACACACACACTACTGTCGTCTATTAAATGGTATCAGTGTATATTAGCAAATAGTATTATAAATTGTATAGCATCAGGGGACATAATTTGATTTTATTGGTTCGGCAGAATTTCATATTCTTTGTTGCATAAATAACACACACACACACACACACACAACACACACACACACACACACACACACACACACACACACACAACACACACACACACACACACACACACACAACAGACCGCAACTTTCCTTGTGTAATCATGTTCGTACCAACAAGGACTGAAGGGAGCTGAGGAATGCACTGTCATCAAACCGACTGTGGTCCCAGAAGTCTATAAAAAAAAACAACAACATAAAAATACCAAACAATTATTGTGTTTATAATATTGTTGTTGCGTTTACTAAAAATAGTACGAGGACAAGAGACGGAGTTCTGGGAGTAAATGTTAGAGAGTTGAGTGAAAGATGGACTCTCTCCAAGGAAAGTATTCTGTAACCAAGTTTCTTTTTCTCTATTTTGGCATCAGAAAGTTATTGCTTTTATTGTTTTTTTGGATGACAACAACATGTGATCCATCTATCTTTATCTTTTTTTTTTTTTTACATGTTTACACTAATATATATCCTTAAAATGTATATAGTAGACCCTTCTGTTTGCATCCATTTGAAATCGCTGTCTGGTTTATCCAAAAATGTGATGATATTTCAGCAGGTAGTGCAGTTAGTGACAGTGTGGGCTCCATGTTAACGTATAGCTCTGATCGATTGGTGGAGAAGCAGCAGGGGGCGGAGCTTAGCAGGGAATCCATTCATAATATACTGATCTAAATATGATAGTGCCTTTTGTTTGACTTTTGAGTGTTGAACTCCTAAAAAAATAATACATAAAGCTGTTATGAAAATGTTCACATTTTTTTTATTAGGTTAATCGTTGCTTATAAAGTTATTAAAAATCAATGTGTACGATTTAAAGACACTTTTTTTTAGGGACTTAGTGTAGAAATAATAACAGAAAAACTCCCTGTATACAGTGAATTGTAATTTCTACACTTTTTGCTTTTACATTTGTATTACAGATACAGATATAATATGTCAATTTGAGAGACTTGGTGGACAGAGCCAGAACTTTCTTTAGTTTTTTAAACGTTTCAATCTTTTCTGAACACTGTCATATTTCTAAGAAATCAGTAAAGACATCAGCGTGTTAGATGTTGGAAAATGTTCCGTTAAAGTGAGCAGGATTTGAAGTTAATGGTCTCCAACATGGAAAACCACTGGATTGGCTCTTTGTTTTTAAAGAACATTGAGGTAACATTCAGAGACGGGGATTCTGTGGAGAAGTCGTGATTTATTCGGGAAAGAATTCCGAGCTCGTGATTCCTGTCGGCCTGGAGTCTGTGGATCCGATGATTCAGGACTTCTGTTCTGGATTCCTGCAGCTTCTCTTTGACGTTCCTTCACTTTTTCTTCTCCTTCTCTTCTCCTCCCTTTTTCCTCTCTCCTGTCATCGATTTCTTTGCCCTTTCTAAAACATCTCCTCTTTCTTCTTTCTCTTTCATTCTTCTGTTCCTTGCATTCCTTCTTCCTCCCCCATCTCCTTGTTTCCTCTCCTCTCCCTCCCCTCCCTCCTTGTCACATCTCCTTGCTCTTTTATCTCCTCTCCTCCCCTCCCTCCTTGTCACATCTCCTTGCTCTTTTATCTCCTCTCCTTGTTCCCTTTCCTTTTTTATTCTTGTTTTCTTGTCTCCTTTCCTCTTCTTCTCTCCTCATCCCCCCTTCACCTTCTTGGTTCTTTTCTCTTGTCTCCTTATTTCTACGTCCTCCACTTTCTTTTTCTCCTCTCCTTTTTTTCCTCTCAACTCCTTTCCTGTTTTGTTTCATCCCTCTTTCCTCTTCTCACCTAGTCTTCATCCCCCCCTTATCTCCTCTCCTCGTCCCGTTTTCCTCTCTCTTGTCTTCCCTCCTTGTCACATGTACTTTCTCTCTTCCTCTTTTCTATCCTGTCCTTTACTCCTTTTACCCTTTCTTCCCTTTTTTGTCCTCTACTCTTTCTCTTCTTGCTTCCCCTTTTCTCGTTTCCCCTCCTTTTCTTACCCACCCATCTCCTCCTCTCCTTTCCTTTTCCACTCCTCTCCATTTTTGCTTTCCTCTTTTCATCTCCTCCTTTTGTCTCTTCGCCCTCCTCCTCTTTCCTTATCGTCCTTCTCTTCTCTCGTCTCCCCTATTTTTAGTTCCCACTCCTCCCTTTCTATTCTTCATCTTATTCCTCCTCTCTTTTCTTGCATCCTCAGCCCTGCACCTCCTCCTCTGCCCCCCTCTCCCCATCTCCTCCACATCTTTCTCCTGATCCTTTGCCTCTCCATCCTCCCTCTTACTCCCATATCTCCTACTTTCTACCCCCCTCATCTATTCTCCTCCTCCTCTCATCTCCCTACTCTCTCATTTTCCTCTCCTCCTTCTGTCCTCCTCTCCTCCTGCCTTCTTCTTCTTCTACTTCTCTTTCTTACCATCTCATCGTGGTCCTCCTCGTCTCTCCTTCTTCTTGTCGGCTTCCTCTTTCCTTTACATCTCTCCTCCTCCTCCTCCTCCTTCTCTTCTTCTTCCTCCTCTTTCTCCTCCCTCTCTCCTTTGTCTCAGTTAAGTCTTCCTCCTGGTGATCACTGAAGGGGAAAATGTGACCCTCGATGATATACCAGACAGCCTGTGGTTTCTCTCTCTCTCTCTGTGTGTGTGTGTGTGTGTGTGTGTGTGTGTGTGTGTGTGTGTGTGTGTGTGTGTGTGTGTGTGTGTGTGTGTGTGTGTGTGTGTGTGTGTGTGTGTGTGTGTGTGTGTGTGTCTAAACAAACAGAGGGAGTCTGTTCCTTGTTAGTTGTCTCCTGTCTCATTACCCCCACAGGACCGCACTGGAACTCTCCCTCCATCCTTTTTTTCATCTGCACCTTCCTGCCTCATCTCCTTCCTTCCTTCCTTCCTTCCTTCCCTCGCTGCCTTCATTCATTTTCTCTCCTTGGCTTCTTCTTTACTTCTTTCAAACTCTTTCTCTTGCACAAGTGTCTCCATCCCTCTTGTACATCTTCTTTTGTCTTTGCCTTTTCACTTCTTCCTTTTCCCCGTCCTTCCGTCCTTCCTTCCTTCCTTCGCCACTCCTCACATCCCTCTTCATCCTTCTTTACCTCCTTCATTCTTCCCTTTACTCCATTCCTTCTTCCTTGCATAACTTATAACCTCTTTCTTACCTTATCCCCTTCACCATTTCCTTTGCAACTCCTGTTCCCTTCTCTCTTCAGTCCTTCCTTCCTTCCTTCCTTCCTTCCTTCCTTCCTTCCTTCCTTCCTTCCTTCCTTCCTTCCTTCCTTCCTTCCTTCCTTCCTTCCACTCTATTTCTTCCCACCTTTACTCCTGCAAAACCACCTCGACTCCATTCTCTTTCTTTCCCTATTTATTTTTTATCTCGCTTATTTTTTTCACGGTTCTTCCTCTTTCAATGCTTCCTTTCTTACCTCCATCGTTTCTTACTTTCTTCTTACTTTCCTTCCTTCCTTAATCTTTTCCTTGCCCTATGCCTCCTCCTTCCTTTCACTTCTTCCTCACACCTTTTTGTCCTTTACGCACATCTCTACTCCTCTCCTTCCTTTCCTCCCTGCATCACCTTCTGTCTCCCTTCAAACCTTCCCTTCCTCCTCACTTTATTCTCTCCATCCCTCCTTTCATTCATCCTCCCTGCTCTGCTTTGTGTCCTCCCGCTTCCCCTTCCTCTTTCACATCCTACTACTTCCTCCACTCTCTACCTCTTTTTCTCTGTCCCTCTTGTGACCTTTTCTCCTACTGCCTTCATCTTTTCGTTCATCTTTTTATCTTTTCTATACTTTTCTTTACCCACTTCATCTTTTGTCTTAGTTTCCTTCCCCTTATCGCTCTTCTTAATCTCTTTATCTGCATCTTTATGTACCTCCATCACTCTCTTTCCCATTTCACTCCTCTTTCACTCCTTTGTGCCATGTCTGTCCACTTACCACATTTCTTTTTCATTTCTCTCCCCCTTCCTCCCTTTAACTCGTTCTCCCCTTCCTTCTATCCTTCCATATCTATCAAGTTGACAGTCGGTTTTAATGTGGTAGCTCATTAAAGGGCATCTTACCCTCCTTCTCTTTTCTTCTTCTTTTCCTTCATTGTTGTGGTTCATCAACCACTCGTCCCCTCTGTGATCCCTCCATCATCTTTCAATCCTCTCTGGTCTTTAATTTATTTGTGTGTCCATCTTTGTTATCCCGTTACCCACAGGCGCCACGACAGCTTCACACACACACACACACACACACACACACACACACACACACACACACACACACACACACACACACACACACGCACACACAAAGCATTTTAAATCAAAAACAATTTAATATCGACGAGGTCAAAAGCTGTTTCTCTTTCTCTGTTCCACTCTTAATTTAACATTAGGAAAGACATCATGGGACTGTCTCTAATATACTGCTGTTACCTCATACTTACGACACCGACCCCCACTCCACAACCACCCACACACACACACACACACACACACACACATTGTTTTTTCCATTCTCTTAGACTGATGCAAAATCTCAATTGTCTTGTTGTGTTTGTGGGAGGCGGGATAAAATGTTTGGTGACAAGTGAGGTCCAGAAATTATGTATGAGTATGAGCTAAGCTAATATCTATGTGGGGGTGTTGAAATTAGTGCACGGACCCTGTCATTAACGCCCACGTCCAATTAAAGTGCTTTGACATCAAAACATCTCTGCGGGGACACAACACCAGTGATGCAACCGATTGGATACATTTGCGGTGGCAGCTAAAAGTTCGGCACGGTAGACGGCCCAAATCGTTTGCAGATTCTGAGCAAATAAGAAACGAATATTATCATGCTCTAAATAAACTTATATTGATTGATACTCGTACTTTACATACATTTTTTTTTTTAAAAATGTTTTCCTTAATTTCAATGAAGATTGACTTAAAATATTAAAAGACTGTCAGTACAAAATTCTACCCACCCAATGGCTATAAAGTCATCAAGAACTAAACACTAGAAATTTCAAAAAGAAATATACATCACAAACGTTTAAACAAACACATGACTTTCACCCAGGAGAACACTGTTTCGTGTTCCGTGTGAAACCAAAAGTCAACCCTTGACTTAATAATTTGAATACTTAACTTCCGTACGTAACTTAATATAATAAACAAACGTCCTTACAAACCAAATACGCAACAAACATCCTTACAAACACAAGACTTTCACCAAGGAGAACGCTGTACCTTGTAACTTATTTACATTGACTACTTGCTTACCTAACTTAATATATGTAGAAACGTCCTTTAAAAACTGTATACATAACAAATGCCCTTGTACATAACAAATGTTCTTTTAAATCATATCCATAAGCAACGTCCCTATGATACATATACCCGACAAATGTCCTTACAAACACAGGACTTTCACCTTGGTTCATGTCCCATGTCAAACCAAAAGTCAGCTATTGGCCTATTTACTATTTTACTTGGTTACGTAACTGTATATACCTAACAAACATCCTTACAAACCATGATTATTTCTTATAAATAACCATGTAGTTTGTTTTAATTAACAAAGTTACCCACGTGTTTAAAACTGCTACCATGCATGTTTATGTGACGACTTGGGAATGAGAGAGAGTTGTTTAATGACAAGTGAAAAGCTTTTATTTAGAGCACATGACATCCTAAAAGTCCCTAAAATATCAATGTTATTCATACACCTTCCCATGAGATCACAT
The DNA here is from genome assembly GCF_027596085.1 of Anoplopoma fimbria. NCBI lineage: Eukaryota > Metazoa > Chordata > Actinopteri > Perciformes > Anoplopomatidae > Anoplopoma > Anoplopoma fimbria. The sequence continues at coordinate 4,454,623 of NC_072455.1, read as the reverse complement.
TGGCCTTGAAATACGCTGAGTTTGAGTCTCCAGTATGAGTGGAGCTCCCAATATTCTGGATCCTAAATCCAACTGCTGATATTAGGATATTGCGAGCATCTGCAGTAAACAGCCCCAAAAAGTCTTTATTCCAAGTTTGCTCCTTGCATCATTTGGGCTCAAACTTCTGCTCCTCTATGAGCTCAGCTCCTCCGTGACCTCATATAAACACTTTGTCTTTCTAATCTTGGCCTCTGTCGTGCCCAATCAGTGTTTACCCAACGCTGTTGTCTCCACCAGACCTCCCAGAGAAAGAAAATGTTTGATTTAAGTCAGATTTTCCTTCACAGAAAAAGGTTTTTTGATTAATTGTTGCTGTTTGGGGGAACACATGATGGTGACAACGATGTTTCTGTGTGTCTGAGTCACTAATATGTCCGGTGATGTTAGTATGAAATGTCTAATAATGTTAGCGTCAAAGAATAGTGTGTTTAATGTGTATGTCAACCATTACAAACCAACTTTTTTTTCAGCATAAAACACTGATATTTGATGCTAATATTGTCGCTAACGCTAACCAGCTAACCTGAAAGTATGTATGTTTTTACACATGTGCACGTGTTTTTGTAGCTCGCAGATGGATCCGGCTCTGCTATCATTAACCTTTCCGCCTCTAGTACCAGCCTTCATGTAGGTAACAAACTCATCTTTTAACTCCTTTCATTCATTCATGTTCAAACGCTTAACCAGTTTGTCAAACGTACTGTCCATGTACTTGTTTTATTCCTTGGTATGTTGCCATCCATCAAATTCACCGATACGGTACTACTTTCTTTCTCTTCTCCCATTTTTCATCTAAATGCTGGTGATGTTAGTAAGAGAGTCAAGTTGATACTCGTTATATATCTGTTCACATTGGTAACATAAAAACATGTCTAAAGTAATAAAACACGGAGCAACACCAACGAACAACAGGAATATATTTAAATATGCAACATTTAATCCTAGTGAGTCAATGTTATTTCTCAAAGACATCATCTCAAAATGTAAGACTTTCATGATTACATATAAGACTTATCAAAACATTTCTTGACCTTACATTTACAAAATCATAAGGTAAGAGATAGTTCGATTATTTGAAGTGGGGTTTTATGAGGTCCCTATTAGTCAGTTTATTGCACATAGTAAATTACGCAGAAAAAAATCAATTTCAATCAGTTTAAGTGTACACTATATTTAAGATATTTTCACCAATTTACCTTGCTGTCAGACAGCCGTTTCCGATGGGGAACTAAAGCTGTTATCTATTCACTCTTCGAAGACTCCTTTGACAAAAACAGTAATTTTACCTCTCGGAACAAAGGAGTTGCTGGTCTACCGCTTTACACCATTTAAAACACCAAAGTCACACAATAACACAAACTAACTAACTGATCGAGGCAACAGTAGACCAGCAATTCCTGTGTTCTGCGATGTGAAATGACTGTTTTGTCAATGGAGTCCGGTGGCTTTGAAGAAAGCATAGATAACAGCTTCTGTCTGACTGCAAGGTAGAGCTGTGCAAATATTTAAAATTTAGCGTACACTTATAATGATGTTTCTAGCTGTCTAGAATACATCTATAACAGTACAATGCTTTACTCCTGAGCTGGTACTCCTGTCTGCTTCAAAAAACTCCATCTACTTTAAGTAATACGCTATATTATTATTGATAAGAATCTCATACAACCCCCCCCTTTAAATAATCATATTGATCCCTATAGAGCCATTTAAGGATTCCAGATGCCCTGCAACAAACATGGTAAATGACCAATGATTGCCTTTACAGGAACTGTGGTAAAAATACATACAGAAATCTTTAACTGTGTTGCATGCATGATGACAGTGAAAACAGTTGTCAAAGAGATATTCTGCATAAGGCATTCAAACACTATGATGCATTGAAATAATTCCTCATTTTCTGTGTTTTACTTGCAAGGCAGTAGCAGCAGCAGTTTATCATATTTTATGGTTGAAAGCCCTTTTATTGATGAAGTTTATTTAAAGTCAGACACTGATGGATAACTCTGGCTGCACAGAGATGAGGGTCGATGTGGAAGGAATGAGATAAAGAAAATGAAAAAATTTGCGCTTTCACTCCGGGATGAAACAAGAAACTTTTTAAATTTTGGCTTTTTTTTGGTCGCCACTCAGGAAAAAAAGACTCCCTACTTAAGAAATCCTGTTTTTTTTTTACAAAGCCACACACACGCCGATCCGTGTGGTTACAGAAGAAACCCGATCCCAGGTTTGAACGGTCGAGACCACGCTCCTCGTTACATTCTCCCGTTTTATTTATCTAAGCCAGGTCAATTTGAAGACTTAGCCTGACCCGGACCAGACTGCGCACACAAATACACACATCCAGTAGTGCTCGCTCGACAGTAATTGGGGGGGGGGTTCTTTCTTTCCAAACATAGATATTTGTTTTATTAAGGGTCAGATATTGAAACCAGTCAAATTAAAGGCTCGGCTTTCTGTCTGGCCGGGGCCAAAGTCAACAGAGCTGCTATAGATCCTCTATACCACAACTCTCCGTAAGCAGACAGTTACTAAAGAGCCGAGGGAGGGATGGATAAATGAGAGAGGGTTAAAGAGGGAGAAAGTGACTTAAAGAGAAGCAGAGGGAATGAAAAGAATCAGTTTGACTGAAATTAGGAAGAAAAAAAAAAGAAAAGAGGGCGGGCTAATATCTCATGGCACCGGAGAACGAACGCTCGCTCTCTCATGTGCTGTAAATCCTGGCTTTCTTAATCTCTGGGTCGCGACCAAAAAACGGGTCATGGGCGTACGTCTGATGATTACCAGATTACTGCAGCCGAGCGGCTTCCAAGGCGGATCAGTCGGATTCGGTTTCAGAGTTTGGAAAAGTTTAAGAAGATCGGTTGTCGGTAGCGTCATGGCTCCTCAAAACCCCCTCGGAGGCACCGACCCCCCTTCGAGATGTTTTTTGATCTAACGGCGCTCAGATGGAAAATGAACATTGTGTGTCACGTTTCATCCGCGGTATCCAGACTCGATGAGCGTATTTGCCAAGCATCAAACCAGCCTCCCTTTTTTCTTTTTTCTTTCACTCCTTCTTTTAGGTGATTCGTTTGGTTTTTGGGTCCTTATTTTCCAAGTTTGTGCCCCGTCAAACATTGCGGTTGTGCTGCGTCTTTGCTTTACCATTAATTCTCATCAAACCTATCCCCGTTCATCGCCAAAAAACAGTCAAGTTCGGTTAACAATCCCACTCTGAAGACGTTGTCGTTTGCCTCTCGTTCCATAAATCCTTCATGCCTGCTTTTTAGAAACCAGACAAACTAACTGGAATGGCTTCATGCCAGGTGACTTTGTGGCATTTTTTGGGGGGGGTTTATGAAACACACATTTATGGCCCTATAGTGACACTGTGACCAGAAACAAGATGTCAAAATAGCTCACTAAATCATTGTTGTTTCTCTTGTTCTGCTAATTTCAACCGCAGACTGATGTAAGCTGCTGTTCACCTCCAGAATCTGGATGCTGCACATAGTTTGCTGCCCAGAATGTCGTCCAAAAGCGTCCGTGCACTTCTGGAGGACATGGGTGTATTGCTTTTATAAGTTCACCAGTTAGACTATAGCATATCGGAAACTTGAGAATTTACAATCCCTAAATGTCAGGCAAAAACAGACGACTCTGCTTAGGTATCTGTTACGTCAATCTGTCAAATGATCATTTGGCTATTTGCAAGTTAAAGTCTTTTATTCTGGTTAAATTTCGTTAAAATATTTCTAAAGCTGCTGTAATGAATATTATTTGTATACTAACTAAGAATCAGATGATATATATATACATGAGTTCATCCTAGCGATGAACCACTGAAGAAATCCATCATAATACATCCAAATCTCCAACTGACTTGTTGGCAGTCAAGTTGCACTTTGGGTAATGCAGTCACCAGGTTTTTGTACTTGCCAAGAATACTAAGGGGCTAATACTAATACATCACGCTTCATAAATATGTTGACGTTATCCTTTTTGACTCTGCAATTCAAATTACAATATCATTCTAAATGTAATCACATAGCATAACGATATAACAATTGATTTTGATTAGCTGTTGATGCTTTTGCATGGCTCTACAACATCAATGTGAAAGTCTAAAGGTGTAAAACGACAAAACGATTTGACCCTCTTCCGTTGCAATCATTGGCCGCCTTGCTGAGATGTTTTTCATATGGACCAATGTCTTCTTTATTTCAGTGTGACCCTCAGTTGACGCGACATTAACAGCACTCATTATTTCCCCCATTTCTTGGCTGAAGCAGATCCATTCATTCTGCTGTTAAAATGATAGACTGTCCTTTATTTAACTCCGAAAGCAGGTTTTCAGAAGAGGACATATATTTGGGAAGACTCACAACCTTATATTTTTTTAGCGGGTCGTTAATTATGCTAATTTGCATGAACGTGCGCCAATTTACGTACAGGTGGCATTCATCATTTTGACGTAATTTACAGTTATTTGAAGTACGAAGCATTTACTGAAACTTGCCTGGCTTACTCGTAAGGAGAAAGTTAAGATAAGAACGCAACAATGTTTTTGTATGAGGTCCATTGGCTTAATGCAACCTAGACACCTAAAACATTTTCACCTACTAAGAAAAAAATCAACAACTCTCAGATTTGGATAAGTAGCAAGAATCATCAATGCCGGATATCATCTTGTCAAATTAAAGCTTTTTAAGTAAACCGAACAGTCTCAAAATGGTATATCCATGCATTATTCGATGGTGGCTATCGTTGCTAATGCTAAAACCCAGTTGTTATTTAGCTTATTCCAAACTTAGCCAGAAATCTGACATGCATCATTTGCTGCAAGAATTTTCAAATAAAAGAGCTGCTGTGCACCACGAGTGTAGGACGGCGAATGGAAAAGCTTTGAGGGACTGGATAAAGATGGAGTCACTGCTGTGTAACGTCAATCAGTGATTGAAAAGAAGACATTTATTCATGTGAAAATGCCACAGATTTTTTCTTGAGGTTTGGTGGTGTGCCTTTAAAAACACCACAGCGGAGGGAATAACAAACACACACAAACAGCTCTGCTGAAACATCTATCCCAGTCTTTTCCACATTCTTCACATTGACCAGTTTATTTTGGATATACAGAATCGGGTCAAAGAAAATCAGTGCAGGATTTGGGAACGAAAGTACTTGGTTAGGTGAAGTAAAGTCATGAAATATTTGCTTAGGTTAAGGCAACAATATTACTTGATTATGTTCTGGAAAATATTGTGGCTTGGGTTAAAATAACTACCAGAGTAGCGTTATTTGATCCAACCCCGCCCTTCCCATCAGTCATTTGTGGCTTTTTTTGCACTCTTTATACTTCCTGATTAATGATTACATGAGTTGCATATGAATTGATTTTTTTGGGATACCTACCAATTAAAGCGCTTTCATTTTCATAGGTATAGCTACAAATGATGTATTAGGAAAGCCTGGCCTTAAACCATGGAGGGCCAACATACTGCCGGCTTTCTTATGCCTTCACCAAGACAGAAAAGAGCGCTGGTCAGTTTGTGGAGTCTTTGTTTAGTAATTAAAACATGCCGACTCCGTAGCACATGATTGGCCATCCCTGCTATAATCCCCTGTGCACGATATAGTTGGTGTAGCTTTCAGGTGATCCTTGTCAACTATTGTCAAGTATCCACCAGGTATTTGAATCCAGGTGGCCGCCCGTTACTTTTAAATCCTTCACTTTAGATTGTGTTGTAAAACAGAGGATGCATGGTTCTACAGATGGGTGACAAATTAAAGTGAAGACCTGACCAATTCCCCCAACGACAGGACCACCAGACCTCAACCCACTTGAACAATTATTGGAGATTTTGGAGCAATATGGTCAACTCCAACACCTTCGTCAAAATAGACTGTCCTCCAAAGAACGACAGTCGAACTGTATGTTCAAAACGACGAACAGTATGTTCCAGTTCAAGTGACGGCGCGTTCTATTGGTTGCTAAAAAGTAGGAAGTCAGGTGACCTCAAGGTCTGCATGAGGAGGAGATCAGGGTGGATGGAGGTGACAACAAAGACAGCTGTTCCCTTAGCATTTCCTGCACAACCATGACTGTTCCGTAGGTATTATTGTAACCATGGCGACTACGACCCCTTACCTCAACGAAGTAATAATTTAACTCAAACCACAATGTTTCTCTCGTTTTTGTGCCTCGACTAAACTTTAATTATCGAGTTTTCAACTGACAACAGTATTTTGTCAACAATGATTTGTAACAGTCCTGGAGGGATCAGAAAAAAATGATGTCTAATCATAATACTCTGCTTGTCGTCGTTAAGGGGACGAACAATATAGAATTTGTGGTTAATCAAAACACCAAATGAGGCAATATCTTGAATCCATGACAAGGACCAACAAAGCTGTTGTGGCGACACTTTTCCTTAAATTATCCTCCCACGCATAATTAACAATAACTTTGCAAACAGTTTAGCAGTTGTACAGCATGTTAAATTCGTTCAGCTCATATTGTAAACTTAGTTATCCTGAAACTCGTCACTTATCATTATCACTTTTACTTACATTTTGTTGGCTGTTTGAGAGCAACTTCATGGTGATGAATTGTGAACAAAAAGCTCCCAAGCTCTCCATCAGTTTTGTTTTTTACGAGTCTTGTTTTTCACCTTTTCAAGAGACTCTTCCAGCTTGAGGGTTTGTTGCTTTGACCTCTGACCTTGTCAACCGCTGTGCATGGGATTTCCCCTTCCAAAAGCATTCATGCAGCGGCCCACAGCTCTTACGTAAACCCAGTCTCTCTGCTCGTGGAGTTTTCTTGGCAGTGCCAGTTCCCCCGGCTTTTGGTTAGCCTGGCTCTCCCTGCAGGGCGTAATGATAGCCTGCAAACCGCACCGACACCCCGAACAGACCGCCGCATGTTACACTAAATCCTAAATACCCGTCGCAGTCTGGAGCGCTCCCCCGGCGGCCTTAATCTGTCTGAATCGGGAGCCGCCGACTGGAGTGGACACACCTTGACACACAATTCCTGGCGCCTCTGTCATCAATGCTTGGCACCGGCTGCACACTGAGGGCACGTTAACACACACCAGACACTTCACGCCTGAGACGCAGTGTGTGTGTGTGTGTGTGTGTGTGTGTGTGTGTGTGTGTGTGTGTGTGTGTGTGTGTGTGTGTGTGTGTGTGTGTGTGTGTGTGTGTGTGTGTGTGTGTGTGTGTGTGTGTGTGTCCTCCACGTGCTGCCCTTTTCCATGCCATGCTGCCACTTTGGAAAAATGAGGAACTCCATAGTTTTCCCCCTTCGATTTGTGTGTGTGTGTGTGTGTTTTTGTGTGTGTCTGTGGGAAGTAGGAGAAAGGGGATTCCACACCAACCCAGTGCCATAAGAGCACTTTTGTTCATGCCTTGACACACACACTAAAACACACTAAAACACACACAAAGGAAAAAGTGGTGCATGCGTCATGAGTGTGTTTTAAGCTGGAGTGGTCCTGGGAGGGTTGAAGGTTGCAGGGCGGGGGTGTGTGTGTGTGTGTGTGTGTGTGTGTGTGTGTGTGTGTGTGTGTGTGTGTGTGTGTGTGTGTGTGTGTGTGTGTGTGTGTGTGTGTGTGTGTGTGTGTGTGTGTGTGTGTGTGTGTGTGTGTGTGTGTGTGTGTGAAAGGGTAGGGGCTGGTAGTTTGATCTGTCCCCTCGGTATTCCCCATCTTTGTAGTCGTTGTTTCCCCTGTTGCGTCAGGGCCAACGGGCTGCCATCAACACACACACACACACACACACACACACACACACACACACACAAAAAATGCACTCAGACAGAGTTTTTATTTCTGTGAGAAAATCCTCAGAAATGGACATTTAAAAAGATGTTGCCAATGTGAACAGAGTTTTTGTAAATTTGATGGATGAGGCAGCTTCATGCTTGATAAAAAACACAAAACAGGGTTTCATTCAAAGATGTTATACACCAACCAACCCCCCCTCTCAAAAAATAAAATCATATTATATAAATCAAAATAACTGGTATCCAAACCACAAAACGCCATCAGTCAACATTTCAAAATATTATTCTCCCAAAACAGAACGACATTGTGAGCGCCTTAAGATGACTCATAGCTGTAATAGTAAGACTTTAACGGCCTTTACCTTCATGCCAGCAGTCGTTTTGTTACAGAGGGATTTCTTTCTCTCTTTTTTTTTTTTTTTTTTTTTTTTTTTTTTTTTTTTTTTAAAGTGGTGTATGTTTCATTTTGGAATGAAACACCTAAACGTGTAATGAGAATAAGTATCATGAAATGTGTTGAAAAGCTGCTTTAAATGTGTTTAATCCTGTTATTTTAGTGTTTGGTTGCATTTTGTCAGCGTTTGTGTGTCTGCATTGATTAAGAGTGTGAAGTGACTTGTTTCTTCTTACTGTTAATGCTGACGCTAGATGTTGGAATGGGTAAGTTTGTGTGCAAGTTTGGCAAATCATATATAAGAAAGTATATGACGAACAAAACTGCAATGCAAAGTTATTGTTTTCATTAAAACTGCCATTTTTTTTGCAAGTTATCAAGCATTGTTTGAGTAGCTTCTGTGCCCAAAAAAAGAAAAATTGCTTAATTTGAACGCAGTCAATAAGTTCAGTCGAGATTTTTCCCATCTGCCCCGGTTTAATAAATATATAACAAGTGGAAAGGCCAACATGTGTATCAGAGATGGAAAAGCAGCAGCAGGAGGATTATTTTCATTCATACATAAACATACATTTTACTACATAAACCCTTTTTTTTTTTGCCATAACATGTTTCTGCTGATGTCCTTGTTGGGTTTTGTCCACTTTGTGCCTCTGCATCCTGATGTTGCCCGTTTCCATTGCCTCAGATCGCCCATATACGGTGACCTTAATGCCGCGGAGCCACCAGAGGCATTTTTTACTCGCGTTGACGTGACTTGGCTAACTCCACATGGCCATGCGATCATTGGAAAAATCATGAAAATGGGGTTATTTCTGAGCCCCGTGGTGCACTGCTCTACACAAAGGCAAACAGCACTCACTGCGGGGCTTTAAAAAAAAAAAAATAAGTGTTTAAAAGGTTAAAGGTCATCACAGGAGTTCAGATGTTTAGTAGAGTCAATGATGTAGGGTTCATTTAAGGAGCAGGACAGTTTGGTGCTGTAAGACATGAACTCTGAGGTCATTTTTCTCAATTTGCAAGAAAATATGTGGAGTTTAATGCGAGGAAACTTTGCACAAAGTAAGAGAATTTGAATTGTAAGAAATAAAAAATAGCCAGTTTGGATCTATGAACAGTTGAGAAACCCTGATTTTTGGAAATCAAAGTGCTTTTTAAAATCATTACAAACTTTTAACGGTACATTTGGATTCAGCTCCTCGTGTTAAATTTTAACCGGCCAACCTCTGACTTCTGAATATGTGACCAACAGGGTGAGGAGTTCCTGGACTGGTGGAGTAAGTTCTACGCCTCGATCGGAGAGAAAAACAAGTACGGGCCCTACCTGGAGAAAGGCTTAGACACGCTGCAGGTAAGACTGAAATTAAAGCTCCATTTAAAATGTTCCGTCCATAAAAAAAACAAATCTATAACGTGAGTGTAATGCTTTTAGTAGTAGTAGTGTAGTGTTAGTGTGCATCCACAGGGTGAGCTGACTTATCAATAGATAGAAAATAACCAAGGTTTGTTTGATATTCTGTGTTTTCAGTTAATTATCAGATAAAACACTTTGGTGGGTTAAACGTCTTTTTGGGACCAAATGTCATGATAACTTGCACAGTATGCCCATATTTTTGGTATTCAGAAATAAAACAACTAGCTGAAAACCATCGAAAAATATCTTTGCACTGATCCTCAGATTTTAATACACGTTATACCAACCCAATCTCTCACAAAAATACATTTGCATACAACAAAGCTGCATTCTCAATTATGTTTCTAGAGTATTTTCTCCGCTTGCTGATTCAAACAGATTTAAAACCCAAAGTAAAGCAACAAAAGTACTTGGTTCTAGCAGAGCACAGAGAGCAGTCTACTGGTTGACTGGACCACCACCTCTACTTCCTCCTTACGCCTACTCATTTCAAAATTATTTGGAAGTGAACGAAATCCACAACAAAATACGTTTCCCTTTAAGTGTAATCCACAAGTCATTTTTTTGGGGCGGGATTGTAATTATTAGGTAGCTACATGCAACATGCGTTAAAGCGCTATGAGTGGTCAGAAGGCTAGAAAAGCGCTATACAAGTACAAGTACAAGTACAAGTCCATTTCCTATTAGTATTTACATGGGGAATTCCAGTGAGAAATAGCTAATAGCAGTGATACCGCTAACACCTGGTTTACACTGACTTCTGGTGTATGGTCCTGTTAATCTCTTCAACAACAGATCGCTAGATGCTAACAGCTAATTGTTAGCATCTAGCTAACAGTACAAGTACAAGTCCATTTCCTATTAGTATTTACATGGGGAATTCCAGTGAGAAATAGCTAATAGCAGTGATACCGCTAACACCTGGTTTACACTGACTTCTGGTGTATGGTCCTGTTAATCTCTTCAACAACAGATCGCTAGATGCTAACAGCTAATTGTTCACCTTGAGGTAACGGAGGTGTAACTTCACACGTTAGGTCATTCTGGTTTACATTTATTGTTTTTTTTGTATTTATTTATTATTTTCATTTACATACTTCAGTCTATATTATGTAATAAGTACTGCTTCCGCTTTTCTAATAATTTGATCATTCATTGTCTAGGGGGTAAAAAAAATAGAAATGAATAGGTGTGTGTGTGTGTCTGTAAATGCAAATTCAGATTTATGTCTGTCTGGGGAGAAGAAAATCACAGAAAAGGGAGAAAAAAAAAAACACTGACAGAAGAAGAAGATGAGGACATCTCAAAGGAAAAGAAAGCGAGTGAAGAAGATGGAGACAGGGCAGCCCTTTGTTCCATTTTCTCCAAAAAATGTTTTGCTCTAAACTTCACCATTTAAATCACATTTTTGCGCTCCTGCCAGTTCTCCCTCCGTCAATCCCGTCCTCCCCCGTCCTCCCCCTCTCTTCTCATGCCCCGTCCTCACGTCCCTGCACCGTGACATTCCCGCCGTTTTTTCCAAAACGATTCCGATGACTCATCCCCGTCGTAATTCTCCTTGGGATCGCCGCGGTGGGCCGGATTCAGAGCAACAGGCCCGCTCTCCGATGTTTGGCCGGTCCGAGACGACGGATCACGTCAGCCGTCCGTCTTTGGTCTCGTCTCTTTTCAGAGTCCACCATCGCCCACGCTGTCTCTTCAACCCTTATCCCCATTTCTCTCGGCCCAAACGTCGACCTTTTCCTCCAGCGGGACTCGAAGCACACGTCAGTCTTCTTGTCTGATGCCCAAAACAAATGACTAATCACGTCAGGATTTGGGCTTTTTTTTTTTATAGCTTTTAAATGAGACCTCTAACCTCTCCCTTGAAAGCTTTAATTCTGTCCTCTCTCTTCCTTCATGGAGCTTTCGGCTGGTTTTGCAGCTGTAATATCTGTTTTCTGCATGTAACCTGACATACATGTGATGCAGAGAGAGTGAAAGCAATGTTTACATGATGAAAAAGCTTTGACATCAACAGATTCTCTCTTGTTTCGGAACAAGCTTTCGTTTGCTATATTTGGGGTTTTTTCGGGCGCCTTATCTGCCATTTTTGAAGCTCACTCTTGGATTCCAATCTGTTGGTTGTTTTTTAGGTGGACGCCCAGAAACCTCCTGAACTCAGCAAAATAAGAAAAGAAACTTCTAGTGGCTCATGAGAGATCATTTAGAGGGATTTAGGTGATCTATACATTGTTTTTTTGTTAAGAAAATGAATTTAATTGTGCCTTTTAATTCCTTTTCTGAACATTTTTTGAAGCGTCAGTGAAATGAATAGCCGACATATCCATCAAATTCACGCAAAAGTATTTGAAAATGATCCTCAAAGTAGCAGAAATGTTCCAGAATGTCATTAAAAAAACTTTAAAACATGGCTCAAACCAAACGACACAGCAGAGAACAATAACTGCTTTCCTAATAGTCGTTGACCCTTGAACGCCTCTTTCCATTTTTCAACTGGGCGTAATTTTTTTTATTTTTTGTTCATTCAGGAAGCCTATTAAACGGTTTCACCCAGATGGAAACACATCTAAGTCGCCTTTGAGTTTTTGTTTTGCGACATTTCAAAACTTTGCTCAAACTTCACTTGACAGTTGGATGGAAACTAGCTAAAAAGACAGAATGAGCCGCTGGTTCCGTCGTTTCTTTCATCCTCTCCTCACTCCTCCTCTGTGCCAACGCCTCCTTTTTTTATTTACTCCCTCCTTCCTCTTCTCTCCTCCTGTTGCTTTCTTTCCTTTGACAACCCCCGTTCAGTCGGATCGGCTACTGTCACGGGGAAATGAGCCGCTGTTTCCAACCTTTCCAAACCCCCTTTACCTTCCTGTCACCCCGCGCTGCCACCTCCTTTCTCCTTGCCCTCCTCTGTTCTGCTGCTACTGTCGGGCTGAGACACACTTTCCAGCCTCGCTTTGACCCGAGAGAAACTCTTGCCTCACCTTTACCTCACGGCCTCCTTTTCTGTCACCTTTCTGTTTCCGTCTGCTCCTGCGGTTGCATCATCAACTTAGCACTTTCATCTGGCGCCGTCACGGAGGTCCTCTAGAAAACGAGCTGTGGAAATAAAGCAAGGAATTAACTCTTTTTAACCTGATCTTTATATGCGGATTCACTTTGTTATAGTATTGATTCTGGTCAAAATGAATTGAGCTCATCACAACAGAAGACCTTTGTTTTAACGCTGAAAGAACAAAGATTTTCTCCTCTGGAGCAAAATTACAGTTTTGAAAAATCTATAAAGTTGCAACCTAAAAGTGCAAAATAATAAACCAGCTCGTAGAGCTTTTATAAGTCAGACAAAATGGATACAACTTTGCTCCCCAAACACCTCTATACATGTATGTAAGTATGCCAAATTAGATATTAGCAATTGCTGTTTGGAGTGTACCCATGGATGTACAGACAACTATTAATATAAAAGCTCGATATTGAAGAAAACTTAATAACGTGAAGATTCTCAGGGAAGTTTTTTTTTCTTTTCTGGAAATTCTAACTGCTAATTGGTGTTTTATTTGCAGTAGAAGTCACACATATTATCCTTTAAAAGTTTAAGTCACACTAAGATTAATAAATGTTTGATCAGATTTGACTGGGTTATCAGTCTGAGAAGACAAGCTCTCTCTAAAACTTAAAATCGAATAAATGTATCATTCATTCATTCAGATAAAAAACAAGTCTCCACCTCTACCTTCAGTAAACTCTGTCATTTTCTCACTCCACTCCTTTCCTCCTCTTCTCTCTTCCTCTTTCTTTCCTTCAGTCTCCCTCCTCTCCTCCTCTCTCTCTCCTTTATTCTCTGACAGTAGTTTTGGTTTGGCTTTTTATTTTCGTCAGTCATAAAGACGCCACTGTTTTCCGTCCTCGTTATGACTCCGTTCACCTCTCTCCTTCCCTTTTCGCCTCCTCCCTCCTTTCACCTTCTCCCCTGGTACTGGGTTTGGTGCAGGAGGATTTTGTTGTATTACAGTGAAGCCAGTGTTTCCAGACTTTGTCTTTCATTTGCATCATCTCAGCTTTCTACAAGGCTTTCTCACCTCTGACCTCCTCAAAACTCAGCTTCACCTTCACACAAATATTAAAATATAAAGCAAAGTCTTGTTTTGCTTTCAAATACATGACAGTTAAACTTCCTTAAATGGTCATAGTGAGGATGAGTAAGCTATTTCCGATGATTAACTTTGTTGAATCTTTAAGAGAACGAAAAGACCTAATGAGCATACGGGAGGTAATAAAATAACGTTGGTTTTGTCAGTTATGGTTTGATTATCGAGCTTGATTATTGTTTAATCCTTCCGTTTCACCTCCAACATCAAAGAGAAAAAAGATTAATTCATCTATTTCACGTCAGTCAGTGGATGCAACATATGAAAACTGAGAAACAAACCCCTGTCAAAACGCTAAATTGCCATTTTTTCACACTTTTCTGTACGGATTTAACAAATAAAATACTTTATTGTGAGCTTGCTGGTGAGCAGATTTCATAAGAACTTGATGTCATAAAGCTACAAAAGCTTCCAAGTTTGCTTCCATGTTCCAGTTTTCTAGACTCTGGGGTAGTTTAACAAATTCAAAACCTTCATGTATCAAAAAAAGAGTGATAATTAACCTTGTCTGCAGTTCAAGTCGTCCTTTCTGTTTTTTATTGGTGGTCTAATGGAGTGCCGCAGGGTTGACGTATTTTCGTAGGCCAAAAGCCAAATGAGAACTGTCCGTTGGATTTTGGATTATTGCAGGAAACAAGCTCGTTTGTTACATTTACAGATTTTATTCAGCATGATAATCTTCAAAAATGAAAACCACTTTTATGACCTTTGAAGCGTAAACGCATCAGCAGAAGATATAAGCTAACGTTGGGCTATAAACAAACTATGACACTGTCAAAACGAGACTGTGAAGGCGGACTAGTCGACAGATGCCATTTTGTAGTTTAATTTAGCCTTTTTTTAAGACAGTAAAAGCTTCAAAATTCACCAGAGAGGTATTAACTGACGTATTTATATCGTAGAACAAAACTTTGAAATATAACTGGTTGTCTTTGTGCTATGCTACGTTAGCAATGAGACACTGGCATCATTCTTTTCCAGCAAATTTCATTTTTTTTTTATGGGATTGTGATTTAAACGATAGATACATTTATATTTAAATAAGTTTGTGTGACGGATGCATGTATGTGTCGTATATATCAACCCTACAAACCCTGCTTCTTGGTCTGAAGCCTCTCTCTTCGTCTCCCCTCTCCCCTGGTACTGGGTTTGGTGCTCCACCAGTGAAATGAGCCGCTGTTTTCCAGCCTCTCTCTCGTTTACATCATCCCCCCTCATCACTCTCTCTCTCTCTCTCTCTCTTGTTCCTCCCCCCTCCATCCTCACCCTGCTTTTCAAACTCTCTCAACCCATCTCCACCCAAGTCTCCGACCACGTACACCCTTCGTTCCTCTTTCGCAACTAACCCTCTTTGTTTAATTAGACAGAAGTTACAGCAGATGGAGGATGAAAGGCCAGTATCTCTGGTATGTTCGCAACTTTCCAGAACCACAAATTGGACATCATATAAGAAATGTCAGCTCTATTTTGTGCTCTGCAAAATTTTCAATTCGATTTATTTCACTTTATTTGGCCCTCTAGGCAAGCAAGCCTCCAAACTGAAGTGCACAATTAATTTATGTAAAAATGAACAATCTAAAAATACAAATATGACAATTTGTGTCCAGTCAATAGCTGTCCAACAATGTTCACATCTCAGTCAGTTTATTTGCATCTCTTTGTAGTCAGTATGTGTCATTTGTAGTCCATTTTTTGTGGTTAGTCATACTGCAGCTCCTTGATGTCATTGTGTGGTTGTTTTTGGTCTCTTTGTAGTCCTTTTTTGGACGTTTTGTGTCTATTATAAGTAATTTAGTGTCTTGTTTTGCATCTCTGTAGTCAGTTTAGGTCATTTGCAGTCTTTGTGCATCCATCTTTTAGCACTTTTGCATGTCTTTGTGCTTGTTCTGCATCTAATTTTAGCGGTTTGACATTTCTATGTGGTCGTTTGATGTCCCTCTGTAGTTGTTTGAAGTTGTTTTGTGTCTCTTTGAGATCTAATTTTGGTTGCTTTACACCTTGTGGTCATTTCTGGTTGTTTTGTGTCTCTCTTTAGTCCTCTTGGGTCATTTATAGAGGTCATTTGTTTGTAGTTTGAACTATTTACACTTATTTAAAGTCACGTTTTGCATTTGTATAATCATTTTGGGTGGTTTGTTGTCCGTTTGAATCCATTTTTAGAACTTTTACATTTCTTTGTGATTCGTTTACATCCAAATTTGGTCATTTTACGTCTAATTGTAGTCGTTTGGCGTCTATTTTGAGACGTTTTCCATTTGTAGTCGTTTTGTGAATGTTTTTTTCCCTTAGAGCCTCTTTGTGATCATTTTGTGTTTTTTTCCAGCAACATTTTGTGGTCGCTTTTTGTCTATTTTAGTCGTAAGCATCTCCTTGTGGTCATCCCTGTTTGTTTTGTGTCTCTTTGTAGTCATTTGGGTGGTTTGTAGTCGTTTTGTGTATATTTTTGGTCCCTTGAAGTGATCCACTGTTTCCAGCTCGCTCTCTATGAGTCCTTCTTTTCAGCCACTGCCGTTCCTCCGTGATGAGAAAAGAATGAGAGGAAAGCGTGTGTGACTGATGTAGACAAACTTTACTAATGATAACAAATGAATCTTTTTGTGCTTCTGACACATAGTCGTCCCTGCCTAGATACAGTATGTACAGTACACATGTGTGACTGTAACATGCTGTTGAGTAGCTTCTGGCTCAAGTTTGAATTACACTGGTCCCATGTACTCAGCTATGATGCTATTTCCTTCGCTTCTTTCCTTTTTCTTATCCTCCTTCCTTTTCCCTCATCCACACTCGTCAGTCCTTTTCTCCTCGACCCCTTTATTCCTCTTCCACCCCTCTTTATCTCTCTCTATCTTCTCGTTCTTACCTCTTTTGCACTCTCCTTCCATCCATCTCTCCATCTCCTATTTATTCTTTGAGTGTCACGTGAACAACACTACCGACACATGTAAAAACAAAGTACTAAAATGTGACAAACCCCTCTCCTCCTCTTCCTCAGGTGTATGGCGGTGAGTTGGAGAAGGTCGAGGGTTTTGAAGGTCTCTCAGATTTCTGTCAGACTTTCAAGCTGCAAAGAGGAAAGACGCAGGATGAAGGAGAAGATCCTTCAGTGGTGGGAGAGTTCAAGGTAAAAAAAAAAAAAGAAAGAAAACTGCTACACTGTATTACTTTGATTTTGTTCAATTACATTCTGCCAGTTTACCAGTTTTTATTTTGTTCTTTTCTGTTTCGTTTCGGTCATTTTTAGTGAAGTTTGTTACGTTTTCCTATTTTATTTAGTCTGAAAAATACATTATGTTCCATTCTGTGACTGTTTGCTGCATTAATTACGTAAGTACATAAGTAGCTGTTTGTTCTATCCTGTCCTGTACATCAAGTTTAAGTCACATAATGCCACGTATTGCACATGTGAATGCGCCATATTTTAATTGCACGTGTGTCATCACGTGCTCAGTGCTAGATGTGTGTAGGGGCGTCTTCAAATTGCACCTGCTGTTTTGGTTAAAGTGCAAACGGTCCGGGTCACATCACTGGTCTCATAGCGCTGAAACTACAGAGCCAATCCCAATGATCATTGACAACAACCACTCAACAACTTCCCCATGACTTCATGTCGTTGTCTGGATGATGCAGAGACATGAACACACCACGAATCTGCAGCCAAAAGGCAGATTAAAGACTGAGCGATGTTTCATTTCCCCTCTTATCTCAACTAGGGAATGTTCAAGATCTACGAACTGCCCGACGACCCTTCCGTCTCCGTTCCCCCCAGACAGTTCAGAAAGCTTCCTCCCAACGGCATCGAGGAGTGTTTGGTCCGAATCTACGTCATCCAGGCCAAAGGACTGCAGCCCAAAGACACCAACGGGAAGGTAAGAAGAGAGAGGAGAAACTGATCCGATTATTGTTTTTATTATACTATTTAACGGAATAAGATCTGTGGACGCTAAAATGAGAACCCAAGGATGGATACAGATATTATGCATTTAACTTGTAACTATTTGAGGTGCTCAGTGGCACTAAAATAAAAGTGATACCTCTTTAATTAAATAATCAAATGAAGGATGGAATAATGGGAGAACAAATGAGTTAATAGAACGTTTTTTTGTTTCCAGTGTGACCCCTACGTGAAGATCGCTTTGGCGAAAAAGACCATCAGCGACCATGAAAACTACATCCCATGTACACTGGACCCTGTCTTTGGAAAGTATGTGACGTCCATTTAAGCCCTCACTTTCTCGAACCAAGTCCTAGATGGCAATCTCCAGTTCTGAAAAGTGAAGCTAATGAAGTGTCTTAAACATGCATTATTTCTAATGGCCAGCAGGGGGCGACTCCTCTAGTTGCAAAAAGAAGTCTGATTGTATAGAGCTCTATGAGAAAATGACTCTACTTCTCACTTGATTTATCAGAGTTTATGGTCTCAATCTCTAGTTTCAAGTCTTCTTCAATACAGCATGATGTTCATTTAGTAAATGATGGTCCATTTAGAGTCAAACAGACCATAAAGCAGGGTATGCTTTAGGGCGGGGCTACCTTGTGATTGACAAGTCGCTAACGCGGTGTAGTCCGGTCTGGGAGTTGTGTTTTTATCTTACAACTTGACTCCTTTCACAGTGTGATTTCACTCCATGATAGTTAATTGTAACATTTAGGTCGCCTAAAACTTCCCCCTTTTGTGTCACTTCTGGTTCCAAAAAACAAAGATGGCGACCGCCATAATGTCAAACACAACGTTTTAAAACAGTACTTTCTGAACTTTGCCTTTCTTGTCACATGTTTTGGGTTCATTTTGAGTATGTGAGGAGGTCATGTTCAGGCTAAAACCAGGTGTTAAGTTGATTTAAGGCCTTTATCATTTCAGTTTACAGGCTGCTTTACCGGCCCCCGATGAGTCAGTTGCCCCAAAGAAAACCACCTGTTACTTTGCAGCATTTCGGCTTCCCACTCAGTTTAACCGTCGTGTGATTAAGGTTTAAGTTGGTGACTCTGAAAACAGAAAATCAGGCTGCTACACTGCAGGAAAACTCTATTCTATCCTCATTTAACATGTTAAATGATGGGTGGATTTGCTGTTTTCAGCCCAAACGCATTACTCAGATTGAAACTAAGGCAACCCTTTCCATGAAGACATCGCAAAGAGTTAGAGCATAATTGACTGCATGCTTGAATTCAACAGGTCGACGGATTTATCTTTACTCTTTAAATATGTTAGTCACAGTCTGATCACTTTTCCCTCTTAGTTTCCTCTTTTTCTCTTCCTTTTCAGACCAGTAGGGGTCGCTACACACACACCAATCCCAGTGTCTGGACAGAGGATAGAAAATTAGTGCAGCTCTTGAAACAGTACTACTGACATGACATTTTATGTAGCGTTATTAAACGTCAATGAAGTTTGTTAAAGTTCAATAATCAGAGGTCAAATTCAAAGTTCTTTCACCTGGACATAAAGGTGATGATTTTTCTTCTCTGTTCTCCGTCACTGTGCATGATATCAGGACTGAATTGATAGAGTTCTACCTCATTACACTCTTTGGCAACATTAGGGCACATCCCAAAATGTTTCTACAAGAGTTTTGATGCCTGGAGTTCAGCATTTCGGCTGTCACCATCTTGGTTGTTTTGCAACCAGAAGTGAGACAAGAGGATGCAGCTAAATACAACCAAACGCCGAATAAGACATTTTTATGCGTTCAAAATGTTTGAGTTAACTCATCATCGTGAATTGAAAACACACTGTGACGGGGTTAAAGTTATAAGAGGAAAAAAATGACAACTCCCAGACTGGTCAACGCCGTAGTAGCGACTTGTCAATCACAAGGTAGAAGCATACCATCCTTTATGGTCTGTTTGATTCTAAATGGAGCATAATTTACTAAATGAACATCATGCTGTATTGAAGAAGACTCGAAACTAGAGACTGAGACCATAAACTCATGTTTACAATGTTTACTGATGGAAAAAATCAAGTTAGAAGTAGGGTAATTTCCCCATAGACTTCTATACAATCTGACTTGTTTTTGCAACCGGAGGAGTCGCCCCCTGGTGGCCATTAGAAAGAATGCAGTACTAAGGAACATCCGCATTGGCTTCACTTTTCAGACCCGAACGTTGCAGCCTCACTTCACAAATAAGAAATGATCATGTCACAAAAATAATGTAACATAACGCCATCTGTTGCATCTTGTCCATTTTTGAGCATTACAACTTGATTTCCAGTCTGATGTCCAGATACCAGTTGTGGTCACTGGAAGGTTGAAGACGCCACCAAGAAGCCTTTAAAGCTTAAATCTGATCTCAGACTGTTTTTTTTTGTTCTCCCTTCTTTTCTCTGCAGGATGTTCGAGCTCACCTGTTCTCTCCCGCTGGAGAAGGACCTCCGGGTGATGCTGTACGACCACGACATGCTGACCAAAGACGAGAAGATCGGAGAGACGGTCATCGACCTGGAGAACCGCTTCCTGTCCAAATACGGAGCCATGTGTGGCCTGCCGCAGTCCTACAGCGTGTGAGCAGCCTCTTAATGGAGTTTATTTATTATTATTTATCATGTATAACTAAGATTCAGAGTTTTCTTTAAAACATTTTTTTCAAATATCACTGTAAAAGAAAAAAAACAACAACCTTTCAGTCTCTTTTTCTATCCCTCTCTCCATCTAACCCACTCTCTTTCTATGTCTCTCGCCCATTAGGTCGGGGGTAAACCAGTGGCGGGACCAGCTGACCCCCAGTCAGCTGCTGTACAGAGTGTGTGAGCGCCGAAACCTGAAAAGGCCCGTCTACCAAGACGACGTAGTCAACTTCAGAGGAGTCCGGTACACCGCTGCAGACCTGGGTGAGTGACAAACGGTGTGTGTGTGTGTGTGTGTGTGTGTGTGTGTGTGTGTGTGTGTGTGTGTGTGTGTGTGTGTGTGTGTGTGTGTGTGTGTGTGTGTGTGTGTGTGCGTGTCTGTGTTGAGAGCGTCAGAGAGAGTATAAGGCTGTGAAAGCTAGCAGTGTAGTTTGATTAGGGCATCATTGGCGCCACTGAAAACAAACACACACACACACACACACACACACACACACACACACACACACACACACACACACACACACACACAAACGCCCTTCAGTAAATTACTGATTGACTCCATCAGACCTTCCACCATTAAAAAAGAGCCACTTTAATGGAAATACACACATTTATATCATCCACTTCAGTAAATTCACAGCAAATAAATCACTCTGCACTGAACTCCACCCATCCCTCCTCTCTCTCTCTCTCTCTCTCTCTCTCATATTTAACTCCTTCCGTTTCCCTCTCTTTCACACTTTCTCCTTCTTTTTGCTTTCTTTTAATTTCTTATTAGACGATATGAAGTCATGTTTATTGGGATTCACATGATCATTGTATTGATTTAGTTATCTAACTGTGTGTCTTTTGACTGTCTCTACAACGGCGCTGCACTTCTCTATATGTATGACATAACTGTATGCAAAGAAACACCTATATGTTTTGACCTGAATTACATGAGGGGAAACTTGGAGCCCAATGGACCCAATGATTTCAGTTTATAGTGCGCTTTAGTGATGCGTACATAAAAAGCATATTTGCGATGAATTATTTTGATTTCTCCATCCCGACATCCGTCCTTTTCAACCATCTTTCTTTCCTTGTTCCAATATGTCCTTTATTGTCTCCTCTGTCCTTTCTTTTTTTTCTATTCCCTCTGTCTCCTCCCTTTTTTCTCCCCTTCTATGCCACCTTTCCTTCCCCTTCAAATTCTCTCATCAGCCTATCTCCAATCTCTCTCTACTCCTCTCTCCTCCTTTCGTCCCACATTTCTATTGTATTCTATTTTACTGTTCTCTCTTTCTCACCTTTTTTCCTTTTCTTTGCCAGTATTTCTCCTTTATTATCTCCTTCATCCTCTCTTTTTTAACCTTTTTCTTTTCTTTTACCCTCCTTTCCTTACTTCTTTCTTCTCTATTTCCTAGTCTGCTCCTTTATCATCTCCTCTGTCCTCTCCTTTTTACCCTTGCCTCCTTTTTCTTTTTCCCTTATTGCCTTCCACATTTCCCCTCCTTCCGTTTCTTTCTTCCACATGCCCCTTTCTTTCCCCTCGCTTCTCTGTCTCCTTAGCTCCCTTTTCACTTTCTCTCTTTCATCCTCCCTCCATCACCAATGTCTCTTTTTTTTATTTCCTCCTTTCCTTTCTGAACAGGTTTCTCCCTTTTCCTCCCTTCCTTTCCTTTCTTCCCACATTTCTCTACCTGTTCTCTCCTCTGTCCTCTCTTTCTGACCTTTGTCTACTTTTTCTTTTCCCCCTCTTTTCCTTCCTTCTCTCCTTCCATATTTCCCCTGTCTTCTCCTTGTCTTCACTATGACTCCTTAGCTTCCCCTTCATTTTGTCTCCTTCATCCTTCATTCTGCTTATACCGCTTCTCTCCTCTTTCCTTCCTTTCCTTATTTCTTCCTACATTTCTCCTTCCTGTTTTCTCCTCCATCCTCCCCCCCTCTGTTGCTCCTTCTGTCCCTTACACTTCCTAACTTGGGAGAGCGGATGGGGGGAGGAAAGGAGGACAGAGAGAGAGGGGGAGTTAAACCACAGGACCACCTGAAGAGTGGAGTGATGAGATAAATATTCAAGATTCATTTGCACACACACACACACACACACACACACACACACACACACACACACACACACACACACACACACGGCTGCTGCGTTGAAGGTCATGGTTGTCGTTTTGGTGATTTAACACTGTGTGTGTGTGTGTGTGTGTGTGTGTGTGTGTGTGTGTGTGTGTGTGTGTGTGTGTGTGTGTGTGTGTGTGTGTGTGTGTGTGTGTGTGTGTGTGTGTCCAAGCCAACGTCAACATCGTGGTCGTCTTTAGGTTAGCGTGGAGCGCCGGCCGCGTTCTCTTTCCACAGTCGCCGCGGTAACCGTGCGTCAGCCTGCTGTCCGTCAAGAGTGGTCGCTAATTGGCCGAGAGGCCGTTCTCCTCTTCCTCTCTGATTTTAGTTTTCTACTTTTCTTCCTCTATCACTTTTTTACCTCCTTCCCTTCGTTCTCTTTTGATTTCGTTCTTCACTCCTCTGGCTTCTTTCCTCTCTTCCTTACTTTAGTTTGGTCTGGACTTCTTCTTTCCTTCCTTCTCTCCTCACTCCTCTTTTCTATCACTTCCCTTTTTCTTCTTCTCCTTCTTTTTGTTTCACCTTGTGTCTTTTCCCTCCTTTATACAAGCCTCTACTCCTCTCTTCTAACATCTCTCCTTCACTCGCTTTGCTCTCTACTTTTTGGTTTCCTTTTCTTCTCTTCACTACTCGTCACTCTCTCTTCACCTTTCCTTCTCTGCTGCCTTTTCATTTCCTTTCCTCTCTTCTCTCCTTCCTTCATCATATCTGTTATTTTCACTTTTCCTCTTCCATTTCCTTCTTCAATTTCAACTTTCCATACTTCCGTTCCTCCTTATCTCTCACCTTGTGTGGTTTCCTTGTTTCCTCTTCTCTTCTCCCCCCTCCTCTCCTTTGTTTCCCCTATGCTCATCCCCTATCCTCATTTGTCTCCTCCTCTTCTCTCCGATCCACTTCTCGTGTATCTAACCTCTCCTCTCCCCAGTCCCCCCATTCCCCTCCCCCTTCTCTCCTGTCCTCTCCTCTCTTTCTTTGTCTCCTCCCCCCTTCCCTTATCCTCTCCTCATTTGTCCCCTTGTCTTCTCCCCTCAGTCTTATCATTATCTATTCTCCTCTCCTCCTTGTTCTCCTCCCCAGCTCCTCAGCCCTTAGTCTTTTCCTCTTCTCCTATCCGTCTCTGTTTCCTCTTCTCTCTTCTCCTCCTTTCTCCCCTCCCCTCTCCTCTCTCCTACCTTGTCTCCTCCTCCTCTCCTCCTTTGTATCCTTGTTTCGCCCTCAGTGTTCTTTCCTCCTCCCCTCCCCTCTCCTCTCCTTATTTGTCCCCTTGTCTCCTCTCCTCAGTCTTTCCTTCCTCTCTCTCTCTCTCTCCTTAGTCTCCTCCTCCCCTCCCCTCTCCTCCGTGGTCTACTTGTCTCATCCTCAGTCTCTTTTCCCTCTCCTCCTCTGTCTCCTCCTCTCCTCTGGTCTTTAGTCTCCTCCTCTCCTCTCCCCCTCTCCTTCTTTATCTCCTCTCCTCACTCCTCTCCTCTCCTCTCAGAGTCGAGGTGACTCTGAGTTTACAGTCGTAAACTTTTGATATTTGAGTTGGAAGCCACACAGACTTTCCTCGTTCATTTGTGATGCAGAGACCAATGAACAGTTTGGAGTGTATTTGCGTGAGTGTATGAATAATGAATAATACCTCTGTGGACCGCTCTCCTCCCAGTCCACCCAGTATCCTGTGTTTCCACTCTCCACTCAGAGAGACATTTAAAGAGCGCCGTGGCTTTAAACCTCCATCTATGTGTGTGTGTGTGCGTTTATGTGTGTGTGTGTGTTTTTAGAAGACAAAAGTGTGTGCAAACATCACCTCGGTCCAATGAAGGAGCAACTGTCCCTCCTCATCTTGAGGAAGATGGGATTTGTACCTGAACACGTGGAGACCAGACGTCTATACAGCCCACTTCAGCCCGACATAGAGCAGGTAACACACTCTCACTGTGATCATCACACACACAAACACAGTCTGCCTGTCAGCCTTTTCTACATCTTCAGCTTCTCTTTGGTTCTTCTTTGTCATTTTTCCGTCCTCTGATTGGCCATTTGGCGCTGTCCATCAGGGGCGGCTGATGATGTGGGTGGACCTGTTCCCAAAATCCCTGGGAACCCCCCGACCCCCGTTCAACGTGACGCCACGCAAGGCTAAGAAGTAGGAGCACATGTTAAGATATGCAAACTCTGGCTTAAGAGGGAATTAGACATAGACTTCTATGACTGACACACTCTGATCAACCGGTCAGTTAATCAATCAGTTCTTTCCTTCAGTCAGTCACAATGTCAGTATGTTGATCAGTCAGTCAGTCAGTCAATCAGTCAGTCAATCAATAGGTATGTCGATCAGTTATTCGCTCAGTTAATTAGAATGTCAGTAGGAGAGTCAATCAATCAGTTATTATTCCAATCAGTCTGTCAATCAATAAATATGTTGATCAATCAGTCAATCAATCAATCAATCAATCAGTTAGTCAGTTTCTTCTTCAGTCAGTCAATACATGAGAGTGCCAATCAGTCAGTCAATCTATCAGGTAGTATTTCAATCAATCAGTCAGTTTAACAATAAGTATGTTAATCAATGTGTCAATCAATTAGAATATAAATGAGTCAGAACATCACTCAGTAAGTGAATCAATCAGTGCAAAAAAGTTATTTGGTTAAACAGCTTGTTACTCAGTCAATCAATCAATTAAGATGTGAATCGATCAGTCAATCAGTCTTTGATCAGTAAGTCAGTCAATCAATCAATCAATCAATCAATCAATCAATCAATCAATCAATCAATCAATCCAGAGTTAATTGGTCTATCACTATGTCTTAGAATCCATCAATGAATTGGTCATCCAGTCAATCAATTCTCTCAGTCACATAATAATAAAATAACAACATGTGATCAATACGCGTATCAATAGTTCTGGTTCTCGTTCAGGTTCTTCCTGCGCTGCATCATCTGGAACACCAGTGACGTCATCCTGGACGACGTCAGCATCAGCGGGGAGAAGATGAGCGACATCTACGTCAAAAGGTGAACCAATCACGAAGTTCGTCAACACTTCATTTCTCTCAAACAAAGAATAATAACGTGACCCCAGTCGCATGTTTCATTTTGAAAATCTCCCAGCTGGCTCGACGGTCACGAACACAACAAGCAGAAGACCGACGTCCACTACCGCTCGCTGGGCGGAGAGGGAAACTTCAACTACAGATTCCTGTTCCCCTTCCACTACTTGCTCGCAGAGCAGCAGTGCGTCATCGACAGGAAGGTGAGAGAGGAAGCCTGTCGTCTGTCATGTGGTAGATCACTCCGCGGACGCAACGCGACAGCTAAACAGAGAAGTTGATTCATACAAATATTCAGGAATCTTGAGTTTTTTAAGTATTTGTTGTCCTCTGGGTCATCTAGTTCCATAAATACACCTTTCTGCTGCAACAAATCCTCACTAAAGCACCAAATGTGGATTAATCCGCCACTGAAAATAGTCCCCAACAGATTCCTGTTTGAGTAACATTTGATAAAAACAACAGTGCCCTGCTGTTTAAGGGAATAACTGAGTCATTTTTAAACAACAATCTATTTGTAAAAGATTTATGTCTTCATTAGGAACCAATTTTTTGTTATATAACACCAGTTACTAGTGTTATTTTATGCCATTTCTAATGCTGTTTTCTTCTTATTTTTCTGTGTTTATTTAACCCGGTTGAAACTGATTAATCAATTCATTGTATTTCCCCTCCACCCTTGACTAATCTACAATTAACAAAAATAATGAAGGGACCTTTTTACGAGAAGGAGGAGTGAATCAGATGTTACTGAATCACTGAGACTCAACAGAAACATCCAGCGAAGCGCGCTACAATAACAGCACGCTGCAACAACTGGAATAACAACACGGCTGTCGTTTGCTTTACTTGGCGAGAGCGCCGAGGCCTCTTTAGCCGTCCGCGGCCGACATGTTTTACGACGGCGTTCGCTCGCTCGGAGCAGCATCCTCAATCAGCGAGCAGCTGAAAAGACAAGAGGGAGTTTTAAATTGTATTAAAAAAAAAAAAAATCACGACTGGGTGGAGAGCTTTCATTCCAAAACAGAGCTGGAGCCAGAAATGTAGTTCATGAAGCCAGAAACTTCAGCGGTTGGTGATATAATCAGTGAGTCAGAGGGCTGATGAGCAACACCATCCACGCATATATATATATATATATATATATATATATATATATATATATATATATATATATATATATATATATATATATATATATATATATATATATATATATATATATTGGCTAGATTTCAGTGCATTTTCCCTAAACAAACAAGTGAAACTAAACAAAATACAAGATGAAACTGTGCTCTCAATTTAAGTGCAAATTCGATAAAAACATTCTAACATTTAAAACTTTTTTTAAAGTCACTTTTGTTATTTTTTTCATGACATATATGTTTAATTATGTGATTAAGCTGCTGGGATTGAGTAAAACATATTTTATTACACAATCCATCAGAAAACGCCGCAAATAATCTGAGAATAATTCTTTCCTTGTGATTGCTAAACTTGCTAAAAATCAAAATGTATTTAATCAAACTGAATATAATTTATCTTTGGCAATAAAACTACTTAATAGAGTTTATGAGAAGAGATAGAGTGTGAAAGAGGGATGAAGGAAATGAGGGAGAAGTCTGAACAAGACTCTGTACTTAGCAGTCTGGCAACAAAAAGGAAGCTGATTGATGTTGTTAGATATTGCAGAGAGCAGTCACACACACACACACACACACACACACACACACACACACACACACACACACACACACACACACACACACACACACACACACACACACACACACACACACACTCGTGTACAGCGTCCCACCCCTGCTTTTGACAGCTGTGGAGTGATAACTTAATGTACTTGGACAGAGTTTGGGGATAAAGTCAGACACACACACGCACACACACTCAGGGTGTAGTGTGTTTACTCTCAGTGTTTGTGTGTGTTGTTATGAAGTGTGAGCGCATGATGTGGATTTGGACTCTGATTTAGAGAGTGGGTGTGAAGTCATAACACAGACAGCAGAGAGGAGTCATTTAAACACACAGACACTGAGAGAAAAATCTTTTTTAATGCAAAAATCAGAAACACTTCACTGTTTGCCCACTTTTTTCAAAGCCAAGCATCGCTGACATTGTGAGCATAATATTCAGAGGAAGATCAGGAGAGACTTGAGTCCCAGACCTCTGAGGAAAAAGTCTAAATTGGGAGGTTAAATTATCGGGTTTATCCAGAGAATCACACATAACAGGAATAGTTTAAAAATAATAGAAAGTGCTGTTTTTTCACTTGATTTCACACCTGAAGTTACAATATTTCCAGCTGTGGCTCAGCATATAACATCTGTCACATTATTAGTGTCTAGACTACGGTCTTACATAGTGCAAATAAATGAAAACATCTCTATCAAACAGTAAGTTTATCATAGAATCACATCGTTATGTATACTTACCACTGGGTTTCAATCACCTCTGCATTTTAGATAACAATATAACAATAAAAAAAAACATTTAATTTAAGCAAAAGTCCGTCGACAAAGTAAAATGATGGTTGTTAATTTAGTTCACTGCATTCACTTAATGTCTTGTATTAACGACCAAGTTTGTCTTCATTCAAGAAACCAAACTATGGATATGTCAATCAATTGCACATTTACAGTAATTCCCCTAGAATACAGTACACACATACACCAATGTATACCACTGTAACAGACACTAAATACATGGCAACGATTTGACAGAAATAAATGACATACAACGTGGCATTGGAACCAAGAAACCAGAATTATTTTTGCAATGCTGACGTTCTGAACCAAAAATATGTTTCATAAGTTTGTTTAATTCATAAGCTTGCAGAAACGCACAATGTTTGGTTAAGTTTAGGCAACAACTAAAACCTCATTTGTGAAGGTTAGAGAAGGTTTTTTCGGGGTTAGATCGCGGTTTGTGTTCAAATAATAACAAAAACAACGTAATAGTGTAACCTAACAACGTAGCTAGCGTTAATAAAGAACAAACACCTTTAAAGGACTTTCCCTCGTAACATTGCGCAACAAATGGAAAGTCAACCTTTATTTCTTTTGTTTCACACTAACAGCGGTCTCCTGGGTGAAAGTCCTTTCAGACAATAGGGTCTTCACAGATCTAAAGTTTATAGTGTGCAGGATTAGATCCAATGAAGATTCTTACGAAGAACAGAGGCTGTAAAAAGAATCGGAAACTCACTTTTTAAAGTCCTGCCTAAAGCCTCTCTCTCTCCTCACTTTGCTTTAAATCGATCATCACCTGTCCTGCTTATTAGTAAAGTCTATAAAATCCAGAACTCTGTGAAGTTTGTGGAAAATCCCTGACATTTGCTGCGTATCACAGGGGGCCGAGGTTTATTTCAGGTGTGAAAAGCACCTTCTTTTTTTTTTTTTTTTTTTTTTTTTTTTATCGACATTACAACAGCCAAAGTGTCACACGCAGAGATTAAAAAAAGAGCGAGTGAGGAAATGGAAAGAGAACGGGAGGAAACTCTGCGTGCACCAGCTGCAGAGTGAAGCCCATTAGCACAGAGGTGAGACGGGATCAGATACTGTCTGGCAGTTCAGTGTGAATTTACCAGAGGCGATAATAGGTATAATACACACACACACAGCGAGACGAGTGTGTGTGTGTGTGTGTGTGTGTGTGTGTGTGTGTGTGTGTGCAGATAGAAAGTGCACCAGTGTGGAAGTGGTGAGTGGTGAGAGATGTGTCGATGGAGTGCTTCTCCAAACGGAAGGGAGCCTTCCATCATGTCTGCTAGAGCGTCTCTCTTCTGTCTCATCATCCAGCACAGTTTTGTTCAAAGTTTTTTAATAAAATGTATAATTATTTATTATAGTATTGTAGCACCAGGTTGACATAAACAGTAGAAGAAGAGATGAACAAATGGTTTCAGACGAAATTTTAGAAAAAGCTGCAGGAAACAGAATGTTTTTGTCTGAATAAACGCGTGATGAAGGATTGAGGACAAGAAAAATACTTTTTATCTACAGATAAAAATCTACTCCAATTTAAAGTATCTTTAGCAGTCTTTTGAGATGAAAGTTTACCCAGTTTAAACACATTTTTTTAACCTTATATGTTAAAACTTTGGTCAAGATTAACTTGGAAGAAATGGTGTCGTATGCTGTGCAGATTGTCAAGGCTTTTGGAAATAAAATTGACAAGACGTGACATTAAAAATATAATAAAACTGATTATATCAGGATTGAATTTAAAGGCTAATAAGACAAATTATTCTTTCTGTTTCTCCCTCCTTAATTGTTTCTAGATGGGGACTTTTTTTTCTTCTTCTCATGCACAACTTTTGTATTTCAACTTGTCATGCTCATTTTAAAGAATTCCTCAGGATGCCCCTGTTATACACAGTATATCAAAAAATCTACTTCTCGTTCAGAATAAAAGTGTTACTTTAAATATAACAAATATTAAGGCATTGGAAACGCAAATGGATTGAATATAAGTCATAGAAAAACAAAATGTATTGGAAAATTGTAGTCTTTTATTTCCCTCTGGTCTCTGTGTGTTTCTGCAGGAACATTTCTGGAGTATTGATAAAGCCGAGACTAAACTGGCTCCTAAACTGACCATCCAGATCTGGGACAACGACAAGTTCTCCTTCGACGACTACCTCGGTAAAACACACGGCTGTCTGTGTGTGTGTGTGTGTCTGTGTGTGTGTGTGTGTGTGTGTGTGTGTGTGTGTGTGTGTGTGTGTGTGTGTGTGTGTGTGTGTGTGTGTGTGTGTGTGTGTGTGTGTGTGTGTTTCCACTGGTTATTGATTTGGTGACGATGGGCATAGCGTCGCTTTCTTATTTTTTATAAAGTTTGTATGTTTTTTCATGATTTTTTTGAGCCAATCACATTTTTATACACTTCTTTCATCTAATCTTTAGCTTTTAATGCTTCTTTTCATGATAAATGAGCACAAACATGGCTAATATAATGTACTTTTACACATTTATTGATAGTATTTCCCATAAAAATATATTTTAAGCACAATGTTGGCTTTTTTTTTTTAATCATCCAGTTAAATCTTCAACAAAAACATACTTAAATGATCAAACTTTGCTTTTATTTGCTCTTAAAGGACTGACAGAAGATATTCAAATGCATCCCTCTCTTAAAGGCTTACCGTATAAGCAATCCCGACACATACAGTACACGCCTTTTGGTTGTACAAATACACTTAATTCATTTGGGGGTGAGCTGACGTTTAAACAGTTTCTGGGCCGAGGCCTCGGGCGGTAAATCCATCCAGGCCTCCACATGTGCGTACGGACAAACGACTGCGATAACATTTATCTTTAGAATTAACGCTCTTCCATTTCCACTGTGTTGGCACATTTCAGGGAGAAGGAAAGGGCAGTTTTTATTTTTGCTTCTCGAGAAGTCAAGCTGTCAAAATTCTGCCTTTTCCTTCACCCTTGACGCTCCCCCCCCCCCCCACCCCCTCGTCACCTTGAAATAACTCCTCTCCTCTTTCACTCCCCCTCCATCTCCTGCTTCGTTTCAACTTTGCTAAGGAAGGGTGGATGATGGTCTTTAGGCTGAATGTCCGTCTGCGGTGCGAGAGGAGGAGGAGGAGGATGAGGAATCCAGATCTCTTCCTGTCTGTCACCATCTTTTTTTTTTTTTTTTTCTTCCTCCCTTTGACTTTATTCTGCGGGTGTGTGGCCACCTCAAAGCATTTCTTCCATTCCTGCCTGTCTCCAGCTCGTCAGCACAGACCGCTGACTGTTAATCTTCCTGCACGGTGTGTGAGGGTCAGACACGAGCCGTTTTTTTTATTTTTCCTATACCGCCGCACTGTCAAACTCTCTGGAAAAACACTTCCAGTGGACATCTAGTCTCCCCGGCGGCCATTTGTCAACCCACAATCCCTCCGTACTTAGTGTCAACGAGGATCAAAACTCTACTAACGACCCGTCGCCACTGGATCGGCCATTATTCACTCACAGCACACTCTGTAATTAGAAAGGGAGGAAAACTGGCTTCTTAAAGTGATATCCATCATTCAAACCTACTTAAGCTTAAGACGTGTTTCCCAAAAGCATCATAGTTTAACCTACAAACTAGTAGTTTGATATTCTTTCCGTTAACAAATCATATTTAAACCAATTTGTCAAAAAGTAGCAAATTTTAACATTTTTAAAGATCTCAACGTCCAGTTTCAGGAAGTATTCATTCATTAAAGCTTTGACATTCACGGTTGTGTCCATGGGAACAGCATCCATCCAGATCTGATTCATTCCATGTTTGTTTGGAATAAAAATAATTACTCCCAAAGGCTACTTCGAACGCCTGCGGACCATTGGCGGCTAATGCAACACTACGCTTCCACTATAATTAAAGAGATTTGCTCTACCAACCCTAAATAGGCCAGTCTATTTATATTTATTATGTTTGCACTTACCAAAGCAGATTTTTTCCCTCCAAAAACAGAGAGGGATCACTAATTCTCCCCTCCAACTTGTGCTGATACAGTTTAGGAAACACTGAACAACACACTAAGTTGGATTAAGACAGTTTTTCATACAGAAAATATGTTTATTGATGGGTTTTTTTATGCTTCCAACCCTGTGAAATGCACCCTAAATGTTTCTTTAGGTCACCTGGTGATGGACCTGAACAAAATGCTGCGTCCGTCCAAGTCTCCAGAGAAGTGTGACCTTCAGATGCTGGACCAGCCGACGGACAAACTGGTGTCTCTGTTCGAACAGAAGACGGTGAAAGGCTGGTGGCCCTGCACCTGTGAGCAAAACGGAGAGAAGATCATCGCGGTGAGAAAAAAAACCCCAAAAAGCACTTTGGGATGGCTCGTGTGTTAGCAGCTACTTCCTGTTTGGACTATAAACGCTGTCGTCTCTCCCTCAGGGGAAGGTGGAGATGTCTCTGGAGATCATGACGGAGCAGGAGCACGACGAGAGACCGGCGGGCCTCGGCAGGGACGAACCCAACATGAACCCTCACCTGGAGGAGCCTCAGTGAGTGTCACACACACACACACACACACACACACACACACACACACACACACTTAAACACACACACACGGCCTCTCATCCTCCTCTCTCCTCCCAGGCGTCCAGAGACCTCCTTCCTGTGGTTCTCCTCCCCCTTTAAGACCCTCAAGTTCATCCTTTGGAGGCGGTACAAGTGGCTCATCCTCCTCCTCCTCCTCGTCTTCATCCTCGTCCTCTTCGCATGCGTCTTCCTCTACTCCTTCCCGGCAAGTTTATTTTAAAAGTGTTTGAATTGCTTCAATTTAAGCCTGTCATTTAAAGATTTTTTTTTGGCATATTCTCATATAAAGAAGATAGTACGTGGTTGATCAAGACAGAGAGTGAGACATCCAATGGAAATCTTTGTCGTTAGCCTGAAGAAAAGAGAAGTGATCAAATAGTAACATTCCGGCATCCATCTTTCTGTGTGTCCTCCAGAACTACTTAGCCATGAAGTGGGTGAAACCTTTCGGGCCAGTGAAGGAAGCAGAGTGAAGATGATGATGATGATGATGATGATGGAGAGACGAGGAAAGTGGAAAGAAAACAGAGACAAGTTACAGAACACATCCAGTTTCTAAAAGTGAAACGAGGATGATGTTAAATGATGTTCTTCTTCTTTTTCTTTTGCTTCTTCTTCTTCTTCTTCTTCTTCTTCTTCTTCTTCTTCTTCTTGAGTCTTTGAACGCATTCTGTCATCTTGTTAAAGTTGTGAGTGATAACTTCAGTGATGAACTTCATCTGACTCTGTGTGTGTGTGTGTGTGTGTGTGTGTGTGTGTGTGTGTGTGTGTGTGTGTGTGTGTGTGTGTGTCTGTGTGTGTGTGTGTGTCCGTGTGTGTGTGTGTGTGTGTGTGTGTGTCCAGATAAGTTTATCCTCTTTTTGTACGGATAGACCTGATTAGCAATAGCGCTCTGAGGTTCACAAGCGGCTCTGACACCAGTGTGTGTGTGTGTGTGTGTGTGTGTGTGTGTGTGTGTGTGTGTGTGTGTGTGTGTGTGTGTGTGTGTGTGTGTGAGTGTGTGTTTACCGCCTGCTGTTTCCCCCGGCGGCGGAGTCGTTGCGGCAAATTCGGGTCAGGCGGCGGAGACCGAACATCTTCAAACCGTCAAACTTTTAGCTTCTTTAAAAATTCAGAAGCTCAAAGAAACACTCTCTTTGCCACGCGTGCTGCCTTCAAGTGCAATCAGAAATCAAAGCTGTATTATTGGAAAAGTGGTGTTAACCTGCCTTTTTATATATTTGCTTCCTTCTTCTCCACTTCCTCCTCAGCCTCGTCTTCATTTATTGATGTTCCTCCTTCCTCCTCATTTCCTCCTCCCTCCTCTGACAGCACTTTCTTTCCCTCCTGTTCTTCCTCTTTCCCTTTTTCATCCTTCTCATCTCCTTTGTTCTCCTCATTCGACCCCCCCTTTTTTCTCATTATGCTCTTCATCATCCTCCATCTTTCCTTCTCCTCCTCCTTATTTCCTCTGCGTCTCCTTGACTTCCTGGTTCTTCTTGCTTCTCCTTCTACACTTCTTTCGCCTCCTCTTCTTCCCACCTTCCCTTTTCTCCTCATCTCTTTGCATCCTCCTGCATCACACACACACACAATGTTGAACTCCACTCTCTTCTTCTCTTATTTATTACTCTTCTCAGTGTTTTTTTTTTACTTTCTAAAGCTCAAATGTTGGGCGCGATCACATGTTCGGTTAGTTTTCTTTGGTCCGCACCGGAGTGGAAAAGCTGACTTTGTCCCATTTGGTTCCTGTTTTTTTTTTTTTTTTTGTTCACACCAACCAAATTACGAGTCAACCAGGCCTTGTAAACAAACAGTCACACGGACTCACAAGCAGCTCATTTTGTTGGACGGAGTTCGGCTCGCCCTGCCAGGTCTGAGAGGGTTTAGCAGTTCTGCATTTATATCACGGTGATTAACCTTTAAAAATCACATCGCAAAAACGTCTAAACGTGAGCTCCGGTCCAAACTTTTACTCCGCAATCCAGCTCGTTTCTGCTCGGCTCTCCAGACACGAGGGACTCGCTCGCTATCAGATGTCATTTGTCTCCTTGTACCCGTAAACTGTAAAACTAGTTCTTGTGGGAAGTGTTTGATAGCCTCTGCTTTCATTGCACCATCAGTATTATTCGTGTTAGAACCTCAGGAATTTAAGCTGTTGTTGGGTTATGGTTGGGTTTTTTTTTCTGTTTGGCGTCCTTTGGTTCAGGTTATCATCACCAAAAAAGAAGTGTTTACATGAAAAGAAAAAAATGACCTTGAAGTTGGATGTTGTCCTGCTGAAAATGTGTCCTCAAAGTCAAGGCACAAACAAGAAATCATACGTTTGTTCGTCTTCACTTTAGATGATACAAAAAGGTGACAATTTGAATTGAAAGTGGTTCCGCCTGGTCGAGACATTTGCACGCTGCACTTAAATGAAAGCCAAGTGAATGAAAGCACCAGATATATAATTATATTTAGAGTTATGTCAGGTTGTTTGCCTGGAAAAAATGATTTTGTGTATTACTTCTGTTAGTATCTACAAATATCGTCATGTATTTAAAAGAGCTTTAAATGTAATGCTGTTATAAATCCACGAGCCTCGACATTGAAAACATTTATTTGACAATCCTGCCATTTTTGTTGAAATGGTCTTGATTCTTTTATTACTAGCTCATTATGATGCCATAATACCACAAAGTTTTGTCTTTAAAGCGTTAACTCTGGACTGTATTTTCCCGATGTTATTCCTGTCAGTAAATGCAACGTGCCTTTAGCCTTTAGCTTTGCTGTCCTGACATACGATAATACTAACTCGTGCCTCAGCAGAGACCTCAATCAACTGAAATGGGCTTTTTTTATTAGTTCCGACTTCCAGTTGCCTTTATTAAGGTCGTTGCTATCCAAGCGATGATATGAAGTTTAAATTGTGTAAATTACTCTCAAAGGAATAGTTTGACATTTTGGAAAATACACTTATTCGCTGAATTTTATAAAAGTTGGATCGAGGATCGATCCCACTTTCATAAATATTGAGCTCCTGTTAGCTTAGCATAACTTGATATCTTCACGCCTGCAGCTTTAAATGTATTCATCAAGCCATATTTACAATGTTAATTATTGAGTTATAGAAGTAGTGATGAGTTGAATATGTTACCTCTGGACAGGATCGGTTTATTTGACAAAATGTCAAACTTTTCTCTAGAAGATGAGAAAATGTAGTCCCTCTGAAGAAAAAGGAAAATCTCCAAATTCAGCTTTAAATCTGCAAAAAAATGCATGTTTGCTCATCTTAAAGTGTTTTTTTTTAATGCTTAAAGTTAGACTAGACACTGAAATATGAAAGCAGAAAGAAAGAAAGATTAAAGCTCATTATTTCTGTTAATAAAGTTGTTGAAACAGAATGCTTAACTGGATGCACGCTGCAGAGCAATGACATGTAGAGACTTGATACAAAAACTGGTTTTGTTTCCAGTTTTCGCGCCATAAAAAACCCTGCTGTTCTAACTGTAAAAGGTGGTTAAACATGATCGACAGTATTGATGATATTTTAATGTATTCTGGGAGAAACGGACTGAATGTATTCCAAAACATGACGTGTATTTGAACTCATATCTACAAAAAGCAATACTGTGTGCACTGCATTATGTCAATATTATCAATAAAACTGCAATTCTGATCAGTGTGAGTGTTTCTTTATGTCACATATAAGGTAGTTATCAGTAGGTGTAAATTCATATATTTTAGTTTCCTGAGTTCAAACTTCACAGTATCTGCATGTTGAACAGCTAACCAGGTTGCCCGAAAACATCTTGCCACTTATACGTAAGCAGGACACTTTGAATGTCCACGTTTCTGAACCAAAAATGTGAAAATATATACTATGAATAAAAGTAAACCGCCCTTAGCAGACTTTCTTATGTAACTTTATGCAACAAACGTAAAAAATATAAAGTAGTACGTTACAACAAGTATAAATAACTTTCGGTTTCACACGAGACACTAACAGAGGTCTCCTAGGTGAAAGTCCCATCGCCACTCAGTGGAGTTTTTAGCTGTTTATGCTCGTTATTATGCCACCGTTACTTTGAATAACACTCCCCACATACACTACGTTATTTGCTCAGACGGAATGCAAAAATGTCTACATTCAATGTACGTTTAATAAGTAGAAAAGTACGATTAAATCATTTTTTTCTGGCGGTTGGACTGTTTTAAGCCCCATCTTTGCTTGCCACATTTATTTTTAGTTGGGATTATTTTCTGTCTCCTTTTCCTTTTTTTGTATTTGGTCAAATATTTACAGTAAAACAATAAGGAACGACATCTGTGAGGTCATTGCGTCGGAGCTGCGTGGTTATCGGAAAATAATGCAAGCTCCCCAGCCAATCAGAGGCTTGAACTCCCAATAAAAAACTCTTAGAACTCAAGTTTCTTTTTATATGGAAATTATCTTCAAGGTCAAATTGAACTATTGTTGTACGATCATTCATTTTGGTTTTGTCGGTTATGGGTTTTTGGCCAAGATACATCGCTGATGCAGCCCGTCTGTGTGTGTTCAAGGTATGTTTCCTGAGTATTAACAGTGCAGTAGGAAAGTAAGAGGATTAAAATGTAAGACGAGTGGGATAAGCTCCGTGACCTTGGAGCGAACTTGCAGCGTCGACAGAAGTTTGACTGAAAACTCGCTCTGACGGATTCCTCTCTCGAGTTCCCGCAACCTTAAATTACTGCTTTTGCTTTCCCACCTCTCCTCCCTCCATCTGCTCCTTCCTCCCGTCCGTTACTCCTGATACCACGTCGCTCCGTCCGGTAACCTCTCTCTCTCTTTCTCTCTCTCTCTCTCTCTCTCTCTCTCTCTCAGGGGTGTTGTTATGGTCAACGTGAACTGCAGGTGAACTTTCTGACCACAGAGTGTGTTGAGTCTTTCGCAGTGTGGGTGGTCTGTCTTCTCTCTCTCTCTCTCTCTCTCTCTCTCTCTCTCTCTCATTCTCTTTGACCTTCGCCGTCTACCTCCTCCTCACCCCGCCCTGACCTCCCTCTCCTTCTCCTCCTCATCCCTCCGTTTTCAGCTCCTCCGGTATTTTTTTTTGCTGCTTATTACTTCCTCCGTAACACAAATTGCTCATGTTGTATTCTTTGGCGTTGTTCACACTGCAGCTGAAAGTGTCCCATATGTATTTATTTCCCTGAAAGTTTGGATAGTTTCTAATCTGCAAAGCTGCGTTTAAATCTGAATAAAACATTAAAGTTACTTTGAGAAAGGTTTTGAACTGTTTCTTTGTGTTTTTATACACCATTGTTTGGCTTAACAATAATAACAATTAATAATTTAGTGCATAATAAACAGTGGAAGTGGTGGTGCAGTTGTATTTAGATTTTAAAAAATATCTTTATATTGTATGATGAGTTCAAGAGACAAAAACAGTGAAACATTTATTATCGATCAGTGTTATATTTCCGTTATTTGTGTCCCAGCTAGAATGTGAAAAGCCCAGTCGCAACCATAAAATGTTGGCATTGCACAAAGGTAAGTATAATAACGCTTTTTTACATTCAGTTGGAGCAAGTGACATAGTATATGGAGCGATGGTTAATGAAAGATGATAGGTTGTATAGTAATATTTTTAAATATCAAAAAAGTCCACCAAGGGGTTGCAGGACTTTCACCCAGGAGACCAGTGTTTGTGTCCCATGTGACACCA
Organism: Anoplopoma fimbria; assembly: GCF_027596085.1. Taxonomy (NCBI): domain Eukaryota; kingdom Metazoa; phylum Chordata; class Actinopteri; order Perciformes; family Anoplopomatidae; genus Anoplopoma; species Anoplopoma fimbria. The sequence continues at coordinate 4,416,437 of NC_072455.1, read as the reverse complement.
AAAGTAAATGTTGACTTTACGCTTGTTACATAAGTTAAGATAATTTGTTACATCGATATTTTACGTTGTTACATTATTGTTTAATCGTTTTCATGCCTAACACAACATTATCCACGTAGCATCGTGCGTTACTGCAAGCTTGATATTAAGGTTGATATGAAACGTATTCATGAAACGTATATTTGGTTCATTTAACGTATCAAAGGTTTGCAGAAACGTACATTGCCAACAATTTTTTCTCACAAAATGTTGATGTGAAAGTTAATGAGACTAACTGGAGCTGTTCTTATAGATATATAGATATCCTTGTGAATAAAACCTTGTGAAACATAAAGGTTGATAACAGTGTTGCGCTTTAATGCAACTCTTATCAGGAATCTCTCTACTATTATTACTTATTTGTTTCTTTTTTTTATTCATTTTGGGACTGTTTCTTCTGCTTCATGTTGCACTTGTTTTCTGGTCTCATTATGTAGCAGCATTTTAGTGAGAATACATCCGTAGAATCAGCTTTCCTTTTCTTTTTTTCTTTCGTTTTCTTCCACCCAAATCCTTCTGTGCCCTGAAGCCTCCATCACATCCACCTCTCCATCACCAGCCTTTCCCACCCTCCTCCTAACGTCTCCTCATCCTGTTGCCTCATCTCACTGCTATGTTAATTTGACCCACTGATGAAATAAATGTTTTGTTGTTTTGTTTTTACAGCCAACCTACAAAGGTATGTTATGTGTGTGTGTGTGTGTGTGTGTGTGTGTGTGTGTGTGTGTGTGTGTGTGTGTGTGTGTGTGTGTGTGTGTGTGTGTGTGTGTGTGTGTGTGTTTGTGTGTGTGTGTGTGTGTGTGTGTTTAGGGCTGCTTTGAACATGGACAGGGTCAAAGTGCACCTCATTCACCAGACGTGATGGAAAATGACCCGAGGGGCAGCCTGGCAAACAGGATTCTAGTTGTTTCATTATCACCTCACACACACACACACACACACACACACACACACACACACACACACACACACACACACGCACGCACACACACACATGTGTAGCGGCGAGGAGGCCTACAACATCAAACACTTGCAGCGAGTAAAACCACAGTAGCCCCATCTGTACCTGTGAGTCTATCCTTCACACTGCCAAAGTTCAGTCCGCTGATATCGGCTTACAGACTCTCTCACACACACACACACACACACACACACACACACACACACACACACACACACACACACACACACACACACACACAGACATATGATATCAGCTTGCAAACACTCACCGCACACACATACACCCACTCAAATGCTCACATGTGCACAGATGTTCGTTAAGCACTGACACATCTGAGGTCGTCCACGGCCCAGATCCCTTTCGACTCGATGAAGCTGTCTGTCAGTGAGCGCTGATGTTCACCGCCTCTAACTCGGGTTAAGTGTATTTTTGTGGGATGAAATGCAGGAAAAATAAATGACTTCATTGTGTTTAGAGTACTCAGATATTTTACTAAAGTACGAATACACGCTGTGAAACTACTCTACAAGTAAAAGTAGGTTGGGAGAACGAAAAAAGTTCCAACGTGAAACATGCTGTGGATTATCTTTCTGGAAAGAGTCACGTTTTTTTTCCCCGCTTTTCCCATAAAGTCCCATTATGTTGGAGAGAATGCAACAGAACAGACAAAATGGCCTGCTACTGTCGACAGAACGCCATTGAAGTGTTGCTAGCGCGCCGTAACGTAAATATGCCGTTAAATAACACGAGAACTGAGATTTCAGTGTGTTTTTGTGGCATTTTAAGAGTTTTAAGCATATTTTGATGAATATTGGGATAATGATATCGTAAACAAATTCTTACTCCCAACTCATAAACTAGTGCCTCTTGGTGAATGCCCCTCAGCATCTAGTGTCTAGTGATAGTTTTCTTTTGTTTCAGGACAGCGTGTCAATATGCTCTTATTATTAATATGTTCTTTTGAAAAAAACTTCCATTTCCAAATGAAAGTTATTTTTTGTAAAATATTTGGGCAATATATCTTCATAGTATATATAATATATAGGTTAGGCTATATATATATATATATATATATATATAAACACATTTTCAGATAGCCTATTATTTTTTCTGTTGTTTAGTAAAATAAGTGAGTTGAGTAGACAACTCAATAAGAAGGTAAAAGGTACAAACTAAATGACGTAAGAAAATGTGAATGAAAAATATGGCATATAGAATACTGAAATTAATCAAAATCAATGTCTGAGAACGCCAATCATCTGGATTATTGCAATAATATTTTGAAAGTGAAAAGAGTAGACAAACTAGTGGCTTCAAAAAAAGCAAGACTCCCTTTCTTACAAGACCTTTAAGACCTTTAAGCAGCCAGGGCAGACAGTAGATCGTCCTCTGTGCGGTTTAATCGTGCGTTGATCTGTTGGTAATGCCTCCAATGACTCCTCCCCTCAGCTACAGGTGTGCTGCTGGTCTCCTGATACCTCTCCAGGTAATTCATTCCTCTCCACAAAGCGATGAAAACTTGTGGACACGTTATTTACAACCTCATTATTGTTTAGCACAAAATAAATACTCAGGTTTTTTATGTTTAAAGAGTTTAAGGCTAATGTAAACGGTTGGCCTTTAAGCGAGGAACATGTGACGTCACGGTAGTTGTTGGTATTTGACGTCACTGTCGCTGTTAAACTCAAACGTCTATGATAAAGCTTCAATATCACTGTCAATTAGTTCATAGTTAGAATGACATTGAAATTAATTTATTTTAATTTCATAGTTCCATTTGAGGGCATGAAACTAATTTTCAACTCACTAATTGGGCTTTTACATGAACAGTGTATTTAAAATATACAGCTTTCTATTTCATGAAACCACAATACACTCCAAATATAAAATAAATAAAAAAATCACACACCAATATACACAAACTATATAAACCATTACATGTTGGTAAGTCACAGGACAATTAGTTAAAAATGAGGCACAGCTGTGGTTTGTTTTTTACCAAGCACTAAACCTTCATTGTAAAGGACTTTATAGCTGGAATAAATTTGATTTAAGTTGGTAATGCATTCCAGATTTTAAAGCTTTTTATGGAAATTTTTGTGCATTTATTGCATTAGTGAAACAGTTAAAAATACATCTCATAATTCAGATTTCATGTGATTTTTTTTTTTTTTTTTGTTTAAATACATTTAAAAAAATAAAAAGAATAATCTAGTCAAGGTTCATGTGTAGAAAAATATGTTTTTGTTTGCATTGTGTTGAATGTAATACAATGGTCCCAACAGCATCAGACTCCATTGTGTCTTCTCGGGCTGTCGACTAGTCGACTAATTGGCCTTTTGGTCTGAGTTGAATAAGATTTCTTGAGTCGATTATTTGTTTTTTTTCAAGCTAAATTACTTATTTCCAAGAAACCTCCGAGCACATCTCTGTTAATTGCAATATTTAAAGTGTAGCTTTTGTATAGAAACTCAGTTTTAATTAATAAGTCAATTTTCTTTACGTTTACACAACACAATTGAACTTATTTTACACGCTCGTTTGTCCTTATCATCTTGAATCTGCATCGTCCACATACTGCACAGCTTTCTTCTTGTGTGTGTGTGTGTGTGTGTGTGTGTGTGTGTGTGTGTGTGTGTGTGTGTGTGTGTGTGTGTGTGTGTGTGTGTGTGAGCATCGGCGCAGTTGTTTGTTTTCTACAGTCCATATACCACCAACACACGGCAGTAAACTCATTTTACACGCCATGCTCCTCTCATTAGTCCCTCTGTTAACTAGCAGCAAGGAATGCAGTTGAACAGCTCAGTGGAAAAAGCAATATAATTTAACAAGATGCTAATCACCAGATTGCTGAGGTGTTTAGTCACCGTGTGTGTAGCTGCAGGTAGAGGAGGAGGGGGGGGGGGTCTGATCTTTACCTCATCCTCCTGGTTCATCTCAAATTCCTCTGGTCTGAGGCAGATGGCGGGCTGATGAGAATGTCTTTAGAAATAAAGCTTTGACACTGTAAGAGGCATAGATTCATCTTGTCTAAAGAGGTGTGTCGAAACTGGGATGGATGTGGTTGAAAAGTTACATGTGACGGTTGTTTCAGCAGCATTTAAATGGCTCCTCATTGAAATATACAGTAAACTGTCCAGAAGTCTATAAAGCAGTATTTTCTCTCAGTAAGGCCTTTTATCAGTCACTTATCATCATTGGAGCAAAAGTACAGAAATCATTTAGATTTATTCTCCCTTTTTAGAGTCAATTTATTGGCTGAGATTATCCTAATAAGATCCCTGTCCTGTCTTGTGACACATTTCCAGTCATGCGTCTTCAGACCAGGAAGCTGTTTTGTCCGATTGGTCTCTACTTTTTCAGAGGCACGCTCTTATCTGGGTTAGATGTAGGTATCTATTGTCCGTTTGTAGAAACTGACCGTCAGAGTACTCTTTAATTAAGACACGTGAGCTTCTAAAGCCAGCTCGTTTCAATCTCAAGCAACTTCATAAATAGATTTAATTATTCCGATTATTTCCCTGATGATGAAACATCACAGGCATGATTGTGAATTGGAATACAATAATTTCGAATATGCTGTTGCAGTTTCTACTGATCACCTATCTGCTCTTCAACCTAGAGTTCCCACAATGTAAATCTGAGGAAATCATCTAACTTTTTTTTGTGGCATTTAATCAAATTGTTGCTTTCTTTTGAATAATCCAGAATAACAATTGTGTCTTTTGGAGGCTCTAAAAAGTATTCATATATAAAAATCTGGTGATTTTTTTTGACGGATAGAAAATGACCCTTTAACTGATATGGGAAAGTTACGGACTGTGTGATTTAGTTAGCGAAGCGGGTTGAACCTTATGTTTAACCAGAATATTTTTTCCCAGCCCTGTTCATATTTAATTTGTGCCACCATTGTACATATTAATACAACCCTGACAGAGACACATCATGGTGTATAAACCTGTCTTTTTGATATCTCAACCTATTAAATATCTTTCAAGGGAAGGCTAAAAAAAAAAAGACTCCCAATCCTCCAACTACAAGAAAATATACTTTATAATATGGTATCATTTCAATAATATATTTTGTCAGTTATATATATTTGTGTTTGACTTTCGCCAGGTCAAAATCTAAAGCTTAGATGTTTGTTAATGTTTCAATCATTATCATAATGAGACATTGAGAACTGAATGCTGGTCTTTATTGTTGATGGTAAATATATTTGACCTTCATGCATTATTTCCTCTGTGCGCCATGAGTTGTTTACATCTTCACATTTTGTCAAAAACTGACTTCTGTCCTTCTGTCAAAACACATTCCTGAATTCTCCCACGATACCCCTCTCTAACTCCTCCGTCCCTCCGCCGCCACAGATGTCCTGACCTTTTTCACCTGGAGTTCAAACAACCCACCCGAAAAAGTTACGAGGGAGGCGAGCCGGAGGAGCCGGAGGAGGAAGAGGAGCGTGAGAGCAGAAGAAGGAGCTGACGTCCAGACTGTTAAAGGAAACGGCTTCGACATTGTGAAGAACAGTAAGTGTGAAAAAAAACACACCCACATGTCTTCAAGGTCTTTGACGGATGTCACTCACACACTTACAAATGTCAAGGAGAGGCTCGAACCAGCTTGTCCATTTCCTGTCGCGGGACAGGAAGTCAAATGGGTCAAGGAGACAAAAAAAAACCTGCCCTGTTTCTCTTGTTTTTTGATGCACACATCGGGCCTGAGCACCACCTTGACTGTATGTGTGTTCGGTGTTTGTGTGTGTGGTGTGTGTGTGTGTGTGTGTGTGTGTGTGTGTGTGTGTGTGTGTGTGTGTGTGTGTGTGTGTGTGTGTGTGTGTGTGTGTGTGTGTGTGTGTGTGTGTGCAGTGTGGGAGCTGTAACTTTTGTCCTGTCTCACAGTCCCAACAAACAAAACAATGCCCATCTTTGTTCAGCCTGGTGTTGTTTGACTTCTATTGTTGTGTTTTTGGTGTGTGTGTGTGTGTGTGTGTGTGTGTGTGTGTGTGTGTGTGTGTGTGTGTGTGTGTGTGTGTGTGTGTGTGTGTGTGTGTGTGTGTGTGTGTGTGTGTGTGTGTGTGTGTGTGTGTGTGTGTGTGGCCTTTAACACACACATTCCACCAAACCAGCGGGACGTTATGATTACAAATTAGCATAAGTGTTAATACGATTTCAGGCCACATTGGAGGGACTTTTATTTAGTCTTGTTAAGGAAGAAAAAGAAGGGGGGGGGGGGTATTTACTTCGCTCGCTCGTTAAAGGCGGCCCTTAACGACCTTTCAGGCGGACAGTAAAAAAGCGGTGATGAAGTGCAACGAAGTGTGTGCTTTCATGGTTGTGGCAATCTGTTGGAGACGTGTTTTTGCCCTTAATGGAGGAGGAAACAAGAGTTTTTTTTTCTCAGTTTGTGCAACGGATCACAAAACTCCGGTTTGGACCGTTTCGCACTTTTGTGATAACTTTTCAAAGCGATCTGATTACGTTGTTTTTTTTGCTTCTGATTTGATGATTGTCGATGAGCCATACCTGCCGATACAGACTGTTGATTTGTTTTGTTGTAGCAGCTGGTATACAAGGCTCCAGACTATTTTTTACCAACATCCTGAAAAATAATTTCAACCGCTCTGAAATCAGAGTCAACCATCAAGTCAAAATGTAATCAATTAACCTTGTTATGGTCATCCATAGTGATTATTTGCATAAAAACACACAATTTAAATGTTAAGGAAATAAAAGATTGTATTTTTATTGATAAAAATTGGAATTAGTAGTTTCAATGATGTATTATAAGCTGTTTAGAGCCCTATTAGGAAGTTAACAGGTTGCTGTTGCATCTTCTTCAAACATCTGGATTTATTCAAGTTTCTTGCCCAAAGCCACATTTAACGAGATTACATTTGAACTCATCATGATAACTCTATAATAAACCTTTGCCCAAAACACTTTTTTACTTAATAGAGCTTGAACGCATCATTATGTAACTGAATGGAACCTCTGTCCGTTAGCTGTAAGCTCAGACGCTGCCAACGTTACTAGTACTAGTACACAGATTATTAGTTCACTATGTGAAATATTGCATATTTTTACAGTTTAACCGATGATAACGATCAGTTCATCAGCATCATGTAAAACTTTATTTCACAGTATGATGGTTAACATGACAATAATAACCTGTGCAATACACTACACTGTGCAATAATAGTTAAGAAAGTTAAAAATAGTTAAAATAGTTGTTGGTTTTTTTTCTCTGTCTGTAAATATAATATTTCAGTTATTGTTGTTTTTTCTACTGTTTTTTATTGCTTATTTATAATACTTGTTTTATTTTATTTTTATTTTTTATTTCTTTATTTTTTATTCTTAGCTTGTCTTCTTCTCCTATGTCTCTTGTGTGCACTTTACTCTACGCTGTTGTAAGTCTGCAAATTTCCCCGCTGGGACTAATAAAGGATTATCTTTATCTTATCTTATCTTAACTGTTTATCTTATTCGGATTCCTTGGGGTGAGGGATCTTTATGGATCACAGATCAACGACGGTCCATTCATCTATTGTGTATTTTTGTGTGCATAAGCAATTGTGCGTATGTGTTTCCAAGCATTCATACTTTGCACGTGATGGATGGATTCGTGTCGCCTTGTATTTGCTTATGCGTATGTAGTATGGATGTCACTTTACTTTTGATAGCCCTCCACCCATTAACCGGTCACTAACTGGAGCTTGAAGGAAACACAATACCCATCAAACTTTAATGTTTTGTTTTGTAAATGTCTTTTATTTTCTGTTGGCTTTGCTGAAGTTCATTTTGTTCAGGTCACAAATGCTCCGATCTATTGACCACCGATCAGCTGATATTCCTTCTTAATAGTTCGATCTGTCGTCTTTATAAAGGCCGATCAGAAGAGATGATAGGATGACACATCAATTCATAATTGAAAAGTAATCCAATACTCATTTGTCTGCTGACAGCGACACATCTGGACACAAACACGAAAGCTCCACTGCTCATTTAGTTTAAATAGGACTGTAAATTAACCTATAGACTGACATGCTTAACCAGAGGTTTATGCACTATTCATCCCACATTGCTTTTAGTATTTGTTGTCTGGGTTTATATGCCTCCCTGTGTGCCCACTCTAGTGTTTTTGTTTGTTTTACGGTTTGCTTTCTGGTGGTCACAGTTGCACAATATCCCAGATGGTAAAGTGAGTTTCGTACTGTGATGATTGCTCTATAAATCTAAGTGCATACAGAGTTTGGTTTTTTGAGAGCAGCTCATTGTTCATTGTCTCGTTGGGTTTCGAGAGCAGAAGCCGGATGGTTGGTTGATTGGTTGGTTGGTCATTGAACTCTTCATTGCTGTTGTGTCCTAATCGGCCCTTTAAAAAAAAAAAAAAAAAGAAGAAATCCAATAACGAGCTCGGTTTGCGGGCGCGTCGTTTGTGTTGGTGACACTTCTGAGGAAACATTGACTTGTC